>NW_010303132.1:61518-117974 GCF_000700745.2 Antrostomus carolinensis
GAAGAAAGGTGATTTGGAACTTGAAACCTGAAAGTCACCTTTTCCCACTACTATTTTCTATTGATATTAACTAGCCCATTTAATAAAATTTAGGGATTACTTGCTTACAGCAATTTCTTTTTTACTAAACATTTTTAGGACTTGCCTTGCCCTTTCTTCAATCCTTTGCACCACAAAAGATGACTGGCTTTTTTTTTTCTAAAGCCAAATGTGTTTTCCAAGCCATGTTCAGGTCTAACTCTCTTATTTATAGAATTTGACATTTTTGCAACTGACATAAAGGACTTCCGAGGTCTTATTATGCTATAATAAGATAATGAAATATTCCTTCATGTAAAAGATACAAAGGCCTTAAGTGTGTATACCTGAGTATACAGGTACTTGCATATGTGCACGTATGTATGTGTGTGCCTATGTGCGTAGAAGATAACGTATATACTTCTCAATAAAGAGAAGTTGCTGACAAACATAAATAAAATGATAATAATACACAGATATGAAAGAAGAGGAGAAATAATTATTTACAATTAACTGTTCTGAACTAGATACAAATATGGTAGTTATTACTCCTGGGTTTATGATACTGTTGAATCTCTCCTGCAAATGAAAAGAAACTTTATCTTCAGGGGAGATTATATAGAGCAGACTTTTCTCTGGTTAGCTTATATGGTAGTTTCTATGGTTTCACCACCTGCAGTGAGGATCTTACTCCCCAGAATGTTTCACTCAACAGTCCTTGATCTCTGCATTTCACACTCCGCTGTCAGTTCAGCCCTGATTTCAATACTGATACCATTCTCAAGCCAGTTCATTCTAGTGCAGTCTGTTCTGTCATATTTCAGTCACAATGACCAAGAACATAGTAACTGATGCTTGTACAACATAGATGGTAACTATACCTTAAAAGTGCTGCAGACAAAAACTTAGGATGGTTTTTAGTTAACATTTTCCTGTTTGGCTCACATGGTAGATCTTTCCTACAGTACCCCAAGTTCTTTAAATCAAATCCATCCTAAGCACATGGAACACCCAGCCTTTGTGAACATGCGAAATGCGCTGTGTGTGTGTGCGTGAATGTGTGTGTGTAACATTCCAGCCAGAAAAATGCAGAATCCATTATAATTAAATCTGCCAAGACAGAGCATGGTGAACAATCTCCATTTCAAATTTTATCCATGTAAATTCATACATGGCATATTAATTGCACACATTCTTTTTCTGTATTTGAAATGTTTCTCTCGACTTCCTGACCTAAAACTGTCTTCTTAAATTTAGCTGCAAGATCTGCAAAAGTAAATTATAGTGTATGTGTCACAATATTAAACACAAGTATCCTTTTAAGTGCAAATTTTTGGTTGGTGTGCATTCAAACACTAAAAAATATGAAAATAACCGTGCTGTGACAGATTCTATCTTCCTATCAGTCAGAATATGGTATGTCATTTCTCTACACTGTACAAGTCCTATCTGCAATTAGAGGAGACTAGCTGGCACAAGACAATTGAAAGCAGAACTGACAACTTTTGCTGACTTCTAGGAATTACGCTGTTGAACAGCCACACAGTGATAGTTTCTAAAATGCTCCTTTAAAAAAAATCAATAAAGACTAAAAAAAGAAATATGGGGGCTTAAATGGCTTACAAGATTTGGTTTTAGTTGATTCTCCTTGAATCTTTCACGTGTCTAAAAGAATAAATTGTATGAACAGGTATCCAAGTCCCTGGTTTCTAATCCTAAAGAGACTCAGGCACTTAAAGGTATGTACAGTGATCAGAAGTGACTGAGTTACCACCAAAAGCATGCCAACATTTGCCAGTAGAGCCCTGATAACTGACTGCATATACACTATTTTCCTGTCTAGTTAACAAGAAAAACACATTAGCTTAAGCCAAGTGTACTTAATGGAAAGTTTCTCATACAGGTAGTGAAGTGTTGTACACGATGCCACATCAAACCTCTATGCTGGACCTACTGTATATGTAGCAAACATCATTCGTTATGAGAGAGGAGGTGGGGAGCTGGAGCAATTCATAAAGCCCACCTTTCCTAGAGGTACATTGGAAATGGGAAGATGGTGTGCTGGGGGCCAAATGATTGTTTTCAAGACTCTTGTCTTCTCTGAGAGCTGCAAATCTTTGCATTTCCCTCCCAACCTCAAGCTGACTTTGTGGTGAAAGACAAACTTGTTATGCTGAAGTAATTAATTTTTTTTAAAGGTATCTTAAATCCACCACTTAGGTGTCACTTAAATTCTCAAAAAAAAACCCCACTTGGAAGCCATTTTAATGTAATTTTCTAATATTTTAAAAGTCATTACTACCTGGTGCCATACCATTGCAAATAAGATACGGCCCCAGAAAAGGTGTCCCAAAGAGAGGATGCAATCAGTACAGGATCCCTATCCTGTACGTGTTGTTCAGACGTGTCAGACGTAGGAGGCCTATACATAAAAGTGGGTATAAATGGAGTGTATGCTGACATTTATATTCAGTGTAAATCCAAATGTCCTTGTCAAATCAGCAAGACTTGGATTTGGAGCTCGGTTTCTGACCAGAGGGGTGCAATCTATTTTGAAGACAGAGGTTATTTGCAGGCTCTTTCATAATGTTTCCAAAATTAGGAATAGATAATCAGATTCCATAAACAAATGCCTGGTACTTATCTCGGGCAGATGAAGATACTTGTTGAAGATACCTGATGCTCATATCTTAGAATATTAGCAGGAACCAAGTTTGAATCTGAAATGTGTGAGAGATACAGATGTTTTCAACTTCACTTCCTCTACAAAGGGAGGAGCAACTGGCACCTTGCACCATAAGGCCCCAGGAGTTTTATTATTTCTCATTTAATTAAATTACATCAAAATGTTGACAAAAATTATTATTGCTTTAAAATCCCTGAGGGGAAAAAGGGGAAAAAATGATTGCATGAGAAGGACAGAACTACTCACTCACATAAAATCACAAGAACACCAAAATGAGACAGCTAGAAAAACAGAATCAGCAGAACAACTTTGTTACCGATCTTCCTTCCATCACACACACACACAAAAGAAATAATGAGTACAAAAGGCTATCTCTGATTTATTTCCTCTTTGAAATAGAATTAGAAGTAAATTCCTGGCTTTAACCTTTTTATCATTTCCTAGACATCTTCCTTATCTACCATACTTTGTTACTGAAGCTGGGTAATAAATATGATCACTGCAGACATGAGAAATCACTGAATATCAAATGACTAACATTCTGGTCTGACAGATATATTCTGCACAAACAATATTACAAATGTTTTCATTTAAAATATTAACAGAATACTTAAGTATAATGGCATTTATTTCAAGCAGGCTGTAAGAAGAGGAGTGAACTCACAATAAATTAATGGTAATTAACAGGTTTGGGTTTTTTTCCCACCTCAATGATGTATTTAGCAGGTGACTTATTTGAGCTATGCATTGTGACTCTTTCCTTTAAAAGTTTTAGTACTCTTTAATCTGTCAACAAAGGACAAATCCATTCTCTAACACGGCATTCGGAAAATAATGAAAGAGAAGAAGCTTTAAACATTCCAAGACCATATTGTCCAAATCAGAGGTTCATAAAGAAGAGACCTGAGTAATCAGGACTACCCTGAATAAGACAAGTCAATGGAAAAAACAAAGAGCATTAAACTTGGCCAAACCTCTGATTATTTTGACATCTATTCCATATCAATTATATTAAAACTGCACAGAAAATATCTCTGTCAGATAAGTTTCTCACTTACAACTGCAATTATGTAGCTGCAGAAGAAACCTGCTAAAAAGATACCAAAATATCCACAGACCTTCAGCTGGAGACTTTAAAGAATTCTTTCACAGGGAGAAGAGATGCAGAGTTAATATGTTTTTAAAAGGTAACAATATAGTATTAACATTATTATCAGAACTAAAAGCAGCTAAGATAAGAAGTCAAGAGTGAACTTCAGAGGATCGAAACTCGTCTTTAAACCAAATCAGGTCCTCTTACTCCTAAATATTCAGAAAGGGACTCCAGTAAATATTCAGAACATCTGCCATCCTGCTTATACCTATGCCACTGGCACAGAGCAACTGGTGGTAAGTGGGTAAATTTATTAGAGGTCTCCAGTTCTCTTTTTGCAGACTCTTTCATCACAGGGAGAGGTCTTACAACAGTGCTCTTGTGCCAGCAAGGAGTCTGACTGGTTTTTACTACCTTCATGGTGCAAATGGACTGGAAGTACACTGAGAACTGTAGTGAAACTTGAAAATTAAGGGGGTGAACTGAAGGGAAAATATTTCTAATTTACTATCCCTATCCTCAGCAGAAGTTGAAGTCTCTTGTTTATAACTGTACCATATATAAAATGGCAAAATTCCATAAGCAAAAGAAGATTTAACTAACCATGTTGACTTAGCAGACAAAATGTAAAATATCATTACTTTGATTTTGTAATAGTCTGTCAAGGTTCTCATAGCTTCCAAAACACAGGAGGCATTAAAGGTTTCACAGGATACCCAGCTCTTACATATTTCAGAAGGCAAATTAGATAGATATCAATATCTTTAAAAGTCATACTAAGAAGGAAATATGACAAGTGAAGCAGTCCACAGGATACCTCAGCATAAAATTAAAAACAGTGAAAAATCAATTGTAGCAGGAAATGCATTTTGTGCAAATGAGAAAGCAATAGTTGTTCTAAAAAAAAAAAAATAAAAATAAAAATAATAATAAAAAAATCACATTATCACATTCCTAGAATTAAAACTGGGCCATCTGGAGTTGAGTGCTGTGCTGTCCTCCCAACTACTTGCTTGAGGCTTATAAACATCATAATTATAAAAGCATGCTTCTAGAGGGAATAGAAACCGCCCCAGGTAACCATGCCTCTGTTAAACCAAGATGATTTAGACCTCAAAAGTAAATAGGCCGCAGCTATTACAAGCTAAAGAAATTAGGATGAGATAAGGTAACACCAGAAAGGTATCAGCAGAGCAATGCATGCAGTCCTGTGGACATTTTCAAGGGCACAGTAAGAAACTTTCGACCTGTAGCAAAATTCTTCTGTTTGCATTGTAGCAGGCACCATATTGCAGGACTGCCCTCAATATGCTATTTCCTTTTCCTCAGCCATGGGAGGATATAACTATCAGCTTTTTTTTCTAGAATTACACCTCCATTAAGTGGTTTCTTACTGCAAACTGTGAAAATAATCTTAGAGAATCCTAAGGATGGCAAACAAGCAGAAGAAATATTGTCATTTCAGCAAGGTAGGTGGGTAACTTATTTCCCTATAGGCTAGTACATTTTGACAGCTTCTCCTCTCCAAATCTCATCCCAGGTCTGATCTGCTACTCACTAATTACCCGTCTTCTTGCTTAGCCCCATGTGTTCCCTTTCTCAAAATCTGAATTTACTGCTTGCCTTTTTTGCTATTTTAGAATAATCTGTTCTCCATGTTCAGAGTGAGCAGGATACTTTCGTGCACTGCAAGAAGGTGAGTAAGATTCAGGCACGACACTAGAAAAAAGACACCAGCAGTAAGAATAGCAACGCACTGATATAAGAGCAAGGATAAAGCAGGGTCTACGTAAAGCATTAGAGGTTTTGTTCTCCTGTTAAGCCACAATGAACTACAAGTGGAAATTAAGCATAATTTTATTGAACTCAATTAGTTTAGAAATGTTGTGTATCTGTAAGTATAATTCAGGCCTAATTTGGGTAAAGTGTTATTTTAATATGCTTTTAATACAGCAGGACAGTATTACTATTGCCAAAATTACTCAAGCCATCAGGACTAAGGGAAAATCCACTTCTTATATTCAGCATATGGTCCGGCTAATTGGTGGAACTCAATCATCCCCAAGGACACACTGGCTACTGATGTATCAGCTGCATTTTGAGACTCTAGTCCTAGAGACTGTAATGGAAGCATCTGACACATCTGGGTACCAACATCTATGAGACTGAAAGGAAATACTTTCCAGATATGGAAATAACCCAGAAAATCGCTGCCTAAAGTATTCTCACATATTTTAAGGGATAACAGTGGGAAAAACAAAGGGGGGAAATTGTTCCTGAGAAGCAACAAATATTTTTGGAACAGTACTGTCTTTTTAAAAGAAAATATATTGTCCATGTTAACATAACAATTTCAGGGGATAAAATCTTCTATTTGCCCCAATTCACATATACGTTGTGCCAGATTTACACTTGTGTATCTCCTTTGATATATGTGCATTTTTCTATAAACAGATTAATGGTGAGCTTATTGAGGACTGAAATAGGCAAACACAGCAGATTATTTATCTTTTAACCTAGTTACAGAAGAGCCTTGTTTAGGAATAAGTGCTTATTTAGAAGTCCATAGTTTTTTAAGCCTTGTCATCACTACTTATTGCCAGACTAAGCTGGTAATTCATTTTTACTTAAACCATAAGATTGGTTTGATAGTTATCACCATGGAACACATTTGAACTGATAACAAAACCTTGCAGGAGAAGCATGAGTCTATTCTACAAAATATGATGGAAGGATAAATAAATAAAATGAGAGTTTGACACTTCTTAATACTAAACTAAAACTGTAATGTTTCCAGATATTGGAATTGTGCCAGAAGAGCTTAGTGCGGCATCCACAAAGCAGGCAATTCCAGTGCAGCTATTGCTCTGCTTAACTGAAAGTAAGACCATAAGCATGGATTTATTACACCCCATCTATGCATTCATATCACTGACAGCCAGGGGCTGAGAAATACCTTTCTGAGCTCAAGGTTTTTCTGACCAAGTTCTCTAGCAGCCTAAAAAAATACTGTGTATTCTTTCAGCCACACAATCTTCTTTCTGTTTTCTTAGGTTCTTCTCCTAATTAATTTTCTAAATTCTGTTTCTCAACTAAGTCACTCCAGATGTTCTATCTTGCCAACTTTTGGCGTCAGAGCTCTAGTCCTTCAACTGACCCAAAGAAATTTCAGAAAGCATTTGCTAACTAGACAAGATGACTACACAGAAAACTTGTATAAAAAGCGACTCTAAAAGTAGAAATAACAGAAGTTTATTCTTGGGAGAAAAGAAAGAGTCTTACCATATACAACAATACCGACAAAGCATGATTAATAGTGATCTTCCTATACAGGTGCATAAATTATGTGATACTTATTTAAGACCATCAGCCTTGAAAATGAGAAAAAATACTTAATAAATATTAAATAAAAAAATAAATATTGAAAATGCCTGTTTTCATACACCTGTGTATAGCAGTTAAATTAGCCAACATACACTCAGCACTCCTGGCATTCGCACGGCATTACTTATAAAACCTTTGCAAAATAGCATGCATTTCGAAATATAGTTCAGATATAACTTGGTAACTTTACAAACCTTGATATTACCAAAATTATTCTTTGCATGCTGCCCTATATCACTACAAATCTCTCAAAATACTGAATGCAGTTACCCAGGTGAAGATTGGTACACTTGGAGAACCTGGATTACTTACTCTCCAGGGAGAGCTTTGTTCTAAACCACCTCACTACTCAGTGAGGGTACATGCTAGATTATTACATGAGGTCTATATCCTGTTAAAGCTTGAGGTCTACTTGTAACTATAACACTAACTTATAAAGTGATTATTTGATCTCTCCTCTTCAAGGTCTGGGCTTTGTTTTGCATTTGTGGGTTTTGTTTTGTTTTTTTTTCTTTTGAGGTGGAGGAGGATACTTCTGCATCCTGCTAGGGGAGAGTTAATCACTCGATCTTTTAAACAGCTAGATTCTCCTGTCCAGACTGAATTACTAGGTACTGTCAAAGGATGCAAAGGGAACTATTAAATATCATTATAGAAAATGACTCTGCCTGGGGTAGAGGAAAGGAGACATAAGCAAAGCTTTTTTCTGCCGTACAAAGGTTAGGGTATTTTTCATAGTGCTCATGGAAACACAGGAGGTGCTCCTGCCACCTGCTGCTACAGAATAAAGATAAGAAAGGGCAGAACCTTGAAAAGCTCAGCTTAATTTCCCAGCTCTGTAAACCAGCCAAGTGTTGCACTCAGGTAACTATACTGTTTTCAGGACCAGATATTACAGATAATTCTACATTCTGCTGCATTACAACATAATATTGGTTATCATATCTGAATAATCAGAACAACAGGATTACTTACATGCCTAACTTTAGATATTATCCTTGTTAAATTGTATCCTCACAAGCTACACAATTATCATGATCAGTGGCCTGTTTAATAAAACACTTGCCATAACTAAAAATGAATATACTTTGCTGTGTTTGTACTCGGGCTACATTAGTAAACACTTTACATTTATGGTACACAGAATTAAAAAATATAAGTGTCTGGGAACACAAGCTATTTGCAGAGAAGACCTGAGTACCAAAGTGTGCTGCTTCACTTCTTGCATTCTATCTTATGGTTTCAATTTCCTCATACAGAATTTTAAATCAAAAGTAAACACACAGAAGACAATGGAACAATACTAGAAGAAAACCAAAGCAAGTGAAAAGAGAATTCAAGATCCTCAGTCTGACCTTTAGAACACCATAAGCACTTCTTTTTATACCTCAGGGAGAAAAATAGCAGAGGCCATTAGGGATTCAGCCCCGTTCTAATACAAATTGAACTCCAGCACATAAATACTGTGAGAGAAAGGAGAGTTAGGAAATAAGAATCCAAGAAACATTTTTCCTCTTTTGCTTTTAGAAAAATGTTTAAGAAAATATGGTTTCCACCACATCTATATACTGATTTTGACACGTGCACAATGGGCAAATAATAGAAAAACTTTAATTGTGAACTTCTCTGATTAAAATTTTGGAAAAATATGGTGGGAATCCCTTTTCCCTGTTGATTCTATAACATCTACTATTTCCTTTCTACCTGAACCAAGTGAATTAAAAGATTCTGACCATGCACAGAAAGATCACAAGCTACGCGGAACTGTCTGCCCAGCCAGAATTTCCTGTTTGTGTATTCTGCCACTTTTTCCAGCAGAACTTCACTGAAGAAGGCAGCTTATGCATCAACAGCTGCTTGTTAATGTGGTAGGTGGCAAGCAGGCAAGGTTTTATCTTGAGAAGGGTAGGAAAAAAATCTCATTATGGAGACTGAAGGAATGTGAAATGGTCCTTCCTGGTTTTGATTAAACATTTATTATTAAACTTACCGACATCTGGGCACAAATTCAGCCTTGCATACTAGGGATAAGAGTCTAAGATAAATGATCATCCTTTTATCTGTCAGGTTTCTCTCATTGCTTTGTAAAAACAAAATACAATTTTCTAGACACGTCCAGTATTTCCATATCATTATTTCACTATGACATCAAGAATGACTGATCCTATTGTTCTATCGATCCTACTGTAATTGGCTGTATGCTTCTTTCTTTTAACAGTAAGGTTTGTTTCTTCCTCAGTCTTTTCAAAATGAATTAATCTCCATTAAACATGTTTTAGTTGCACCTAACATTACTTATCTCCACAGCTCTATACTCATACTGCCAAGTCACACTTCACATTTTTCAGGAAAACATCTATCTTTCTGTCTTTGCTTCACTGACTACCAATGATGCAGTTCAGAAATCATATAAATTCTGGCCTTAGCTTCAGATTCCAGAAAAATAGTCTAAAAGACATTTGAGTCTTTATAAAACTCTGTTTTCAAAAGATAAGGTGCTAACATAATTAAATCTTGATCACTTCAATTAGAAAAAAACCCATATAAATTTAAGGAATGCATTGCTGTAAAATACAGGTATTTTTAAGTGGTGACAGGATGCTTTATTTTCAGTTAGCAGACAGTGATTAATAGTATAAGCAGAGTATATATGACACATTAAACATGGAACACAATCTGCCTTCATCCAGAGTACGAGTTCAAGATACAAATTTATATCCAAGCTTCAAAATCCCCCAAATCTCTGTATGCTTCATTATGAAATATTAATTTGCATAGCAGGAACTGGCTGGCACACTATGGCTCATTTGGAGGACGCTATTCCCTATATGACTGCTTGGAGAGAGTATTTCTACAGAACAATTGTTGTGGGTGGCAGTGGTGCATAGGCTAAAAGCATACAATAGTTTTCTATCACCTAGAATTTGCTGTATTTTTGCATTATCATTTCCCAGTTTATAACCTCTCAGGCTTGCTCTATCCTTCTGGGGAATTTTAAAGAAAGATTCAGGGAGAACTATTCCACCTTTTTCAAGAATGATGCTAGGGGAAAATAGGTAACTGCAAATTACCCAGAATATTCTATGTATGAACTTGAAGAGGTCTCAGACTTTAGGGGGAAAAAAAAACAAACCTACTAAAGAAAAAAAAAAACCAAGCCTAACACCAAGATTTGGTCCAAACTGAACTCTTTAGAAAGCACCAGCAAATCTTATGGTATGACACACATAGGCCTGCCTCTGACCCAGACAGTTTGCATATATTATTAACAAACTATGTTTCACAAAGCTGATCAGGGATTTGCTGATTGCCTTTTATTAAAAGTTTTTATAATAAAAAGTTACTGTCAAAACCTAAATGTGGCAGGGTTGCCAGTTTCAGTGCAAGAGAATGACTTTTAAAGATGCAGCAAGGGATGGGTCACTATGATACAAAAAAGACAGCTGACTCCCTGCTCTCAGAGCAGGCACCATCATAAGCAAACTCATTACGAAAAAGACCTTAGAATAAATCCATAGCCACCTTCACATCTTGTTCCATTAATACTGACTATCTAAACACAGAGGAAAAAACCTCCAACAAGAGATTTTGTAAGGTATGTACAGTTTCAGAGCAGGTAATATCAATCTGTCTCCAGACCATGCACCAGCCCTGGTGCTCTGGTAGTCATGAAGTCAGTCTGCTTGGGAAACTCACCCTGGTTCTCAGGGAGCCAAATCTACTCCCCAAGCATTTACAACAGAAGGGGCTTTCACAGTTTGGTCCTCAGCTGGATCTCCTTTCTGACCAAGTGGACTGCAGTTGCCTGTATGAAGGATAAGAAGGGAACCGGGACCTCTCTGGTCTAGAGTTAATGGCCTTAAGTTTCATTTTTTTAAACAAAGGAAGTAGCTGAGAAATTGGTCAAAGATACATTTGGCAGAACTGGATACAGAACTCAGACTTCTAATACTATATCCTTCACTGATATTTACACAATCCCTTTTAAATAGCCAGGTTGGCATATCTGAGTTCTAGACTGAGAACTCTTGTGTTACAGGAAAGCACAGCACCTTCTAACTTGACTTTCAAATGCAAAATACAACATACAACTTTTGAGCAGTCACACAATAAAAAGCAGCTTCTAGTGTTCTCCGTTGCTTGAAATTAAAAGGTAACATTCTATTTGCAGAGTCCAGTATCAATCCAGATTAGTCCTATATACAAAATAAGAGTGCCAATATTATATGGTGTAGACAAAGGGGGAAACAGGATGCCAGGGGAGTACACAATTCCATGCTGAGTGGGCTGAACCAGACCTTCATGCTCTGACTGGTAGAGCCTGTTGCAAGAATATACAGTTATAAAAATTGACAAAGCTCAGTACAGATGAATGGCCAACTCTATATGTGTAAAAGTCATAAAAAAATAATCATTAAAAATGTATTGCTTAATATCCCAAGAAGCTTTTCCAATACAGTATTATTTGATTGACTGATATAGCAGAAAAGCACACAGACAGCCTGAGGAGATCAGACTGGCAATGGCATATGCATGATTACACCATCCATTTCTTCCAGTTATTTTTCCTCTGTGTTTATAGCAGTTGTTTCTCATTTGTAAATGAATGGCAATATATTCCATCATTTTAAATTAAATTGTGTGAATTTTAGTACTCATGAATCTTGAAGACAAATTGCAGCAGCTGGAGCCACAAACTAAGAAAAATAATGTTAATGATCCTAACTTATTCTGTAAAAAAACCCAGAGATGTCACTCCCTGAGAACAGCTCCTGTGGAAACTGTCGTAGAGATTGGGAGGAAGAATGAAACACCATCACAAATGCTTTTATTTCAGAATTGAAATTGAGTCTTAGTGGTTATTCCTCAATGCCAGAAGCATGAATTTCAACATTTGTTATTGCTCTGAACATCTAAACAATAGATTAACTTAACCTTATGCCTTCTTCACTCTTGTGTACATTTCTAATTATCTCACTGGAAAGCACAAATAACAGTATTAGCTTTGCTTTCAAATCAAAAAGGAATTCTTGTAAACATATGATGACCATTTTTAACAAAATTATTTTTCTAATTTCTTCTACTATTACACAGCTCCAGCAGAACTTTTCCTTTATATATTATGTAGTGATAAGCAAGGTTGTTCTTTACCAATAAAGTATTAAAATATCTAAGAATACACATTTTTTAAAAAAATAATTACACCAATGACTGTATTTCTTCTGCAATTCAAGTGTTGAAGTAACCTGAGCAAGCAAATAGAGTAGGCTAATGAAAATTTGATTTTTTTTTTCCCCCCTAATTGGCCAGTAAAATGAAATAAACATTCTAGCTAATTAAATCTAAATTTTACCTAGACCTAAACACTCTAGAGACGAGAATCTTGTGTATAGGAAGGTGTCTTTCTGCCAACAGAAAGATCTGGAATATTTTGCAGCTTTGCTTCTGGCCAAGATTTTCCAGGTGCTACTATTCTGGCAGACAAACAAAATCCATTTTTGAAAAACAGACTCAGAAATTCTAGCAGCAGAAAGCATGCCAGTGGATTCCCTGAAGAGAGGTGGGCCCTGACAGACTACAGAACACGGATGGTGCTCTACTCCACACTTCAGCCCCTGCAGGTTGGCAGGAATCAAAGCCCCACTTAGGATTTATCTTCTTGGCAATTCATAATTTGCAGTGTTCTAACTATCCTGCATTAACTCCTTTCATGGACAAGCATTAAATTAATATGGGATCTTAAAAGCTGTTCAACCTGAATCACCTCCTGTCTTTTCCCAATGACCTTGCTGTCTGTTATATCTCTCAGATAAGCTTACCTCCCCTCCACTTCCCACCAAGTCATCTTGTATAAATGGTCCTTCAAATACTGAGACATCTACTTGGAATGACCCTCAAGTAAAAGGACTCTCTGAAATGAAGACTGGTTTGCATTTGCAGAAATAGCTATATATATATTGTATATAAATAGCAATATATATGTATTATAATAACGGTTAAGAAATAACAAACAACAGGAGGCAACAGAAAACTATTGGTTTTATACTGTTACTTACATAAAATATGCAATTATATATTTAAATAGAGTTCAAGTACTGTAGAAACTTGAGATAGCTTGAGTTTTATAATCTTTCCACACCCTAATATGTCACTATTTTGAAAGACATTATAATTTTGTCAGATATTTATAAAATGTAGATCTAGTTGAAGATGGTCCTGCTCACTGCAGGGTGGTTGGACTAGATGACCTTTAAAGGTCCCTTCCAGCACAAACCCTTCTATGATTCTATGGAAATAACTTTTGTTTCCCTAGAGCCCATGGAACTGTTGTACAACCCTTAAATGGAGCTCCATGTCCAGTGATAAGAAATAAAATTAACAAAACCACATGTATTTATTGACAGGAAAAAAATAGTATTAAAAAATATATATAATTACACACAGATTATATATATATAAATTTTTAATATAAATTAATTTATTTCTTTAGTTCAGGTAGTTCTGAGGTGTAACTGAAGTCTCCAGTTTTCAGGATAGACACAGCAGTTTCTGTTACTACCATTCTTCCTTCCCTTGCTTCTGCCAGTGACATGATCCTCTTATAGAGTTTACCATTCATTTGAAACGATGCTGCATTTATCTGTTAAATTCACATGTTTCTGTCCAACTTTTTCACCATTTTGTCTGATTTTGGAAATATTAATTTTTATGCCAGTAAATTTCAGATTATGTAATCTAAAGCAGCATACTCGCCAAACAGAGTATAGACAACACGAAAGCATAAGACTCTTAGCCAGCATAAAAAGGTTTCTTTCTCTCTGACAGGGACAAAATTTGACTTTAACAGAAATCATATCAGATACTTTGCCTAATGATCTATTTTCCTCCATTTTTTTTCTCCTTAGAGGTAAATGGAAAGTTTCTGGTTCTAAGTTTTTAAGAACTTAGGTTTTATGCACTCATACATCTTTTCAAACTATGTGGAATCCAGTATCCCAAAATGAAGAAATCCTTCCTCTTCCAAATCAACTGAATTAATTATTTATACTTTCAAGCCAGAATCATTAATTATCAGGGTGAATGAAGCATGGTTTAGGGCAACAAATAGTCAGCATATGTTTTGCGCATTTTTTCCCTCTAAAATGAAGCAGACCTACAGTTGTGTAATTTCTCATCTGCTCTTCAGTGCTACCATCTGCGGGGCAGCAAGATGCTTTATCAACAAACTGAGCTATACTCTCAGGGGAAAAAAAAAAGTAAAAGAAATAGAAAAAGAAAAAAAATCAATGAAGAGTTTTATGAATAGACTGTCTGAATTAAGCATTATGCAAGTATCTTCTTTTTCCTGGATTAACACAGAAAAAGAATGCTTGTTTACAATTATAAGTAATGTTCTAGTTCTTTCTCCCACCAAAAATTTGACTCTGAAAGATAAGAAACAAATGTGTTCCTTTATTTTCACGTTTACTAGTGCTTGTTTGTTCTACAATATGTGCTCTAGGTTGTGCACATCATCTTGAAAAAAAATAATTTAATAGAGGAATTAATTCTTGAAAGATTAATTGGGGTTTTTTTGTTAACTTTTAATGAAAGATGGTGATACTTTTCTTTATAAAAATAAGGATTTTAGAAAAAGGGTTTTTTTTTCTTTTAAAGTCCATGTATCTGAACAAATTGATCAATGAAATTTACACTGAGAAAAAAAACTTCAACAAAAAAAATGTATTTGGTAAGTAAAAAATCCCTTTCTACCACTCTAAATAGAAAAAGAAAAAAGAAAGCTAGAAAGACTGTATTTCTCTCAAAGTAAGACAAAACAGACAAAGTAGAATCTTGCCTTAATATTTTTCACTATGTTGATGGCCAGTCCCTGAAAACAAGTACCTAAGCACAGACACATAGCAAGTTATTTGCAGGGACTAAACATAATCCGCAAAATCTGAAGATGAAATCCTGGCTGCCCTAAAGTCAATAGCAAGCACCCTACTGGCTCCCTTACTTCAGTGCGTTTGTATGTTAGTGAGAACACGAGGATGACACCCACCCCACTTGTCTGTCCTACCTAACTGAACCTGTATGTTAATGAAATACCCAGACATACAGCTTCTGTTGGAGAGATGAATGCTGATAATAAAATCAGGGAAAGTTTAACTTCTGTCAGTAGGGGAATGCCATGAAGGGATTGGTAACAGGAGAAAAAATTTTAAAGAAAGCTTACCAAAAGTCCAGGAAGAAACCACCTGAGTGTGGAGGAAGATTGGGAAATTTGGAAGAAGGCCCACTTGGCTAAGCAAGGGGCTTCTCAGTAAAACACTAGAACACAAAAACAGATGGCTGGAAACAAGAGCAGGCAACAAAAGTGGAGTATAAAAGCCATGTTTGGAAACTTAAGGAAAAAAACAAGGAGACCAAAGCCCATCTGGAGCTAAAACTATCACCAGACACTAAGAGTCAGAAGAAGGGATTCTACAGGTATTCCAGTTACAAAAAGAAGTTGGGGAAAGCAAATTTTTGTTGCTGAATGGAGACAATCTGGTGACAGATTATACAGGAAAGGCTGAACTAGTTGATAACTCCTTTGCTTTGATCTTCGAAGGAATGTTGAGCCTCCACTTCCAGATGAATCAGCACATTTTGGAAAAGAGGACAAGAGTGAAGGAGCAACAGGTTATCTACATTAAAAAGTTTCTTATATTCAAATCCACAACGCTGGATGGGATTCATGCGACGGTTGGCTCAACTAAAAAAATCACTCCTAATTTACCAAAGGTCACATTCTTGTCAGCCATGCCCTCAGAAAACAGAAATCTACTGTAAGTCAAAAGCCATGGATAGAAATGAGCCTGAGACCAAGATTCCCAATCTGCCTTCCAGAAATTGTCACAAAAGATGGGTTCAGAAAAAGACGAGACGTATCCCTTCTTACATAAAGAGTAAGACAGGCTGGAAATAGGATAGCTGGTGTGAAGGTAGCAGCTAAAATAGTGATGTGTAGATCAGACCAGATGCAGCAGATGACTCATTTCTTTGGCCTTCTATGGTGTCTAGCATGCATGGGTAATTCGTTCTCCAATACCTGCATGCTAAAATTGTCGAATTTAGAGTGTTCTCCAGGAACAGAAAAGATTTAGGACATTTTCCACTGATTTCTGTGGCTTTAAGGAAGAGAAAAATTACTTTAATTTTGCATAGGAGGAACAATTAAGAACCTTACTGGAAGAAATAGTTATCAAATCAGTACTGAAGGCTAGCAACTCAGTGTGTCGTGGACACCATGTACAGATTATTTGCCCACCACTCAGCCTTTTTTTTTAAATTATTTTTAATAAAAAATATGATATACACATCTAAAAAACAGTTTAATACTAATTACTTTCATGCTCCTTTTAAAATGATGGCTTAATTTTGAACACAGAAGACTTTATAGAAGCTTTCTGCCAGGGAGGCAATCTGTGAGCAATCACGCTCGCTTTACTATGTGTTAGTGGGTAATACATAACACACTCAGCTTCTGCAAAATAAATACTTGCAAATTGTACAGAGGATGTTTTTTAAGTATTTCTTTTCCAAAACACACTGTAATGCTAAATGTAGCAGTGTGAACATATAAGCTAGTGTTGACACAGCCAGATGCAGCTGCCTTTAGGGAATATCACATCTGGATCCATTATGGAGTACAGTAATTGACCAAGAGCAGTAAGCTTACTAACCTAAAAATAGAACACCTTCTGTTTCCTTTCAGGAGTTACCATTATGCCATAACACACTTCGGTAATGTCTTCATAGCATTGGCAACCACACAGTGACCTTCCCCCTCAAAATGGATAAAGAACAAGAGCTACAGTTGCAACAGATTGTCCTACACAAGAAGCAGAGGTGAGCAGGACTCGCTAACTCATTAGCTCTCAGCTGCTCCCTTTTCTGTGGAAAAAAATAAATGTGTCTGCTTGGGTCTCTACAGTAAGTGATAAGCCAAAGAAAAGGACGGAGGGACACCAGTATCATCAAGAGAATTGAAAATTTCAGCAACATCCAGGCAAGAATCAAGGAAATTTACTAAACAGGTATTGTTTACATTCAGCAAAATGGTTTCATTCTGTCTGCAGATGAGGCACCGTTTCTTGGGGTGGCACATCATATCAATAATATCACTGCCACTATTGCAATAATGCCGTGACATTTGCCCAGCTGAATATTCTTTCTGCCAGTCTAGAGTATCAGGCTCCCTATAGAGTCAGACACCTCTAGAAGGTGTTTGGGTTAGGTGGGATCATTTGCTCTTTGGAAGTGCCCAGTTGTCTCCATTAACTCTAGAAGGAATAGGGCAATGAACTAAGATTAGATTTGTATCTTTAAGACGGACAAAATTTAGAGGTATTGTCATCTACCCCAAATTACAGTCCTTATCCCAGGATAAAGAATGAACTAAAATTCTGAGGGTTTCAAGCAAGGGAAGGGATAGGGTCAAGCAGAGAAACAATCAAGAAGCCTAGTAACACGAAATATTATAACCATGATGGATTTTTTTAAGACAGAACACATGAAATGAGAACAAATCCTCCTAACTCCATTTTACTCCACAGAAACATTCAATTAATTTTAAAGAATTTTTACTAAACAAGAAGGGCAAGATTTGCCCTCAAAATAATCCTGCTGCCTCTGCCATGAAGAACACTAAGGCATTCAGTAATCATGGGCAAAGAGGATGTAACAGGTTAAATGTAACAGGTTAAAGAACATGTTTTGGCAGATTTAAAAAAAAAAAAAATTTCTACGAGAAGTAGTACAAAGAAAACTAAAGGCAATTTTTTTCTCCCCAGCAATCCTCATGTATGTCTCCCAAACCTGTTGTACATCTGTTATCACAAACAGCTAAAGAGTGATATTAGGATCCACCTTCTACCTATTCTTATATTTTTAAAAATATTTCAGACACATTCAAGAGAGTGTGATCAACATTTACCCAAGAAAAGCACTTAGAATCAAGTAGTTATGTCTGTAGATGTGCTCCAGAAGAGATATTCACAAACTATTTTTAATACCAATGAGATGACAGTCTGGTTGTACACCCAGAATATTAATCCCCACCCCTTGTCCTTTACTGCCAGATAACCCCATCTCAGATTCCTATGGGAGAACACACAGTGACACTGTTGGGTGATGCTATAAAAGAAAGTTAAAGGATGATTGGAGTCAAAATTGGAGTGAAGGGCAAGGAGCTAAAGATGAAACACTAAATCATAACACTGGCAGTAAAATACATATTGTATTTTTATTGCAAGAGTTTCTTGACAACCAACTGCCTTTGTTATTATCTTAGCTTTACTGGTCTGTCCTTGAACTGACTTGTAACCATCCACTCTAAAAGAACACACAGAGATAAGATTATTTATGAAAGGTAGCAATCGTGTTTGTATTAAATAGTCCTATTCTTCCAGTGTTTTGAGAGCACTAAATTGATCAGCAGCTGGTCCACATTCCAGATCATAAGCTTTGATTTTTTATTTCTACCTGTTTACATCTACTCCTTTTTTTTTCATATTATAGACAACATTCTTACACTTCAAATATATTATTTTTATTTATTTGCACATTGGGTGATCACAGTGATGTCTGTGGCTTCACCCAGCATCCATTAAACACTTTGATCAGCCAATGAAAGGCCCTCTACAAAAATGCAGCTATTACTCTCATACTATGCAACATTGGTGGGGGGTATAACTCTTCACTTGTGCTGTTAACCATTGTCTCGCTTGCCAACTGTCACAGTATTTAACCAAAACTGCTGTGATAGCCAGTGGCTCTCCAGGTTCTAGGAGAAGCTTACCACACTGTATGAAGCAACCACGTATCTCTCATTCCTATGCAGGTTGCTCAAAGCACCCACTTACTCTAGTATTCCTGCAATACTGGATCACTGAAATTTCAAACCCTTCCCTCTTTTTGTTATCAAGATGCCAATACAAATACATAAGGATCAAAAGTGCAGAAGTCACAAGTTGTAATTAAAGAATGAAATTATTGGATTGGTTTGGTCTATGGTAGAGAAAACCAAAGCACAAGATACAATAGCAATCTACAAAATACAAAAGGCTGCTAGAAGAGAAGGCTAATAAACTGTTTTCAAGGTACAATTAAGAACAGAAAATAAATCATGGACCTAAACTGCAGCAAGTAAGATTAGGTTAAACTTTTATCTTCTGTGTAAAAATTTTCACATTAAAAAGATATAAAACTTGAGTAAATTGTGATGAGGTCTTGTAACATCCAGTATTGGAGGGCTTTAAGAAGTTAGACAAAAATCTGTAAGACATGTATGGTTAATGTTGCCCTGGGGGAGCAGGAATCTACATAGCAACCTCTTCAGGTCCCTTCCAACCTTACATGTATATAATTGAAACAGTCATTCACATTTAATTATTACTATATCATTAGTAAAAAGATATAAATTATAAGTTTTCATGATAAAATTAATTTAGCCCTTAATTTTTCAGATTATCCTTAAGAATTTTCAGAACAGAAGCCCCAATTCAAAGCTGACTCACATCTTCTCTACTTTTTATTCTGCATCTTTTGAGGCAGAAGATGAGACCACATTGTCATGTTTGCTTTGTTTTGTCTGGAGGACAATGCAGAAATATAAGCAAAGCAAATTAAATAATAAAAATGCTCATCTTCCTATTTTGAGGCATTATATCATGCTAAAACATCTTGTTATTTCATCCAAGATGAGCAAAAGAAGGGAGAAAAAAGAGAAAAGGAAAGGAGAAAAGGAAAAGAAAACGTGTAGTTCACATATCCTGCCTGACAATAAAAGAGAACAATTCCCCTATCATTGTCTAAAGAAAGCCTGAATTCAGTAACACTCTTTAAAAGAAATGTTAAGTTGGTATGACTGATTTCCAACAGATCCTACAGCAGAAAGAGAGTAAAAGCAAGATGACATCATGTATTCTGAACTATTTTGAGGCTTTTATTATAACTTGAGTGTAAAAATGGCCTCTAGACAAAAACTTAGCACGTAGACTTAGAATTATTTATACTTTTTACTAAAAAAAAAAAAAACAAGGGCATTACTCTGTGTCTGTAATGGTAAATTTTCTGCTTGAATGAGTTTTCATGACAATGTGAAATGCTGCAGAATATAATGGTCAAGTCACGGGTGTAGCAAAAACAGTAATGTGGAGGAAAAAAACCTCAGTGGAAGCTGCCTGTGCTTCATGCCCTAAAAAGGCTGTTGTGAAAGAGTATCTAATATCACCTGCTATTGAGGGATCTTCTCAGAACACAGAGAGAATAAGTAATAATCTCCTTTCAGTCTTTTAACTTTTTATTTCTCTTCATGAAGGAATTAACATATTGAATCATGGGAAATAGGAGGTCACATGTCATTTCACTGATTTGAATGAACCTCATTCTTCGAATTTCAGAGTGTTGTGGAATTTTGTAGATACACACATTAAAAGGGATTAACAATGTGAATACTACACAACAAAAGAAACATTCTCACTGTTTCTAGAAATGATTGGTGAATATTAACACTTGGTATTTTTAGTTCAATACAGTGAAGTAATATGTCAAGAAAAGAATGTTCATCAGCAAGATTTAATTCTGAAACTCCTGGATCTACAGGAAAACAGTAATGATGAACAACCAGCAACTCTGACAAGAGCAAGTCTTTTATGAAGCCCAGTTCTTTTGTCAGCAGTTACCCATGAAAACAGATTCAAAACAGGACATTTCAGTAAGGCATAAAAATTTAAAGTACCAGATTACAAACTTACACAAAAATCCCCTCCTGAATACATTTCCAAAGCTGTGAAGCATATCAGTGTACATTTGCTCAGAAATATTTATCTTTCCTGTAAGTTACACCCACAAAATAGTAAATTATACATGAGAAAATTAAAATCTTGCTCTATGCAAAATAATAAAGTTTCATCACTGCAGTTTCTTATGCTCTGCAAGTCCCTTTCAAACTTTTAAAGTCACTTTTATGCTTGGCTTGACATTTAAGAATCAGTTTAAGTATATTCTCCTAATACAGAAATAGAATCCTATTTGTTATGTCACAGAGGTCTCATGAATGTTCTAAATAGGACTAACTTGGGATTTGCCCAGCTGGATGGGTGCAGACAGCTATATGTGCATTCTGCCCATGCTGAGATGTGCCAGAACATGAGCCAGCTCCAGCACGAAAACAACAGAGCCACATTATCATGGCTCTAAGCTGAAATGAATATATCTTCCTCTCAACAGGGCTTTAAGTTAAAAGAACTTTTCTGTTTATTTGATTTCTAAATACGATTTGTATTGGCAAACATGAAGTAGAAAAGCACATTGCAATAGTTTCATTTCATTAAATGGTGAAAGGATAAAAAAGTCAATTTAACCATAAATCTTTAGAAAATTCAAACTGGCAGTTACCATGATTTTTCACAACCAAAAAGAAAAAAAAAAAACAAAACAAAACAGTAGATTCTGCACCAGTTTCTTTGGGCAGCAAGCATTCTCCTAACTGTGATTATATAGCATCACTGCTAGACCAGTGAGGCACATAAAACATCATGAGTCGTATGGTTACCTCCTGTAAGCTGTTTAAGACAATATAGATGTAGGGTGAGCTAAATTTGTCTAATTTTTTCCTTCTGCTGGTTGAAGAGTGGCTTCTGAAGCTGGAATTTCAATGGAACCAGTGGCAGTTGGGCAAGAAACTCAGTTTTGATGAGGTCAAGTGCCCAAATTCATCAATCTTCTCTTAAAAGTGTACAATGACAAACACCCATGAAGCATAGGCTGATTTTTCAGGAACAGTAACTGTATCTCTCACTCATTTTAACAAAAGTAACAGAACTTGTAAAATCTCCTTTTCCTACATTTGTCATATGATTTGAAAACCATATCATATGATTTTGGTTTTCAAGCATCGTACCAAGGATTCCAGCTCTGTGTTAAAAAACACTAATTAATTTCAGTAACATTTCACTCTGACATATGTATTTTTGCCATCTTCCAGAGAGATACAGATACTTCTTGAGTCCTGTAATGGCTTCAAATGAGATGTATCTGAGTCTCAATTTTCCTCAACAGTAGAGAAATAACTCCTATTTTCAGAAGGATTCAGAAAATTCAGAACAAAAGGGGAAAAATAATTTATTTTAATAAAGAGGTTGAGGGTATTTATTTCAGCAAAAGAAACCAACTTTTCCACAGTAAGTAAGCAGATAATTGTGAAATACATTAAAAAAGACCAAGAACTATCTAGAAAACTATCTAGGAGGTGTTGCAATATAATGTCAAAAATGTATTAAATGCCTCCAATTTGGAGGTGATTAGTTCAGATTAGTTTGGCAGGTGATTAGTTCAGAATTAACACTAATTTTTCCCTAACATGCTAATCACTGGTAGCTTATTTTCCTTCTGGAGAATTATTATAGTGTATGCTGCTCCGTGCAACAAAGAACGGTAAGAAGATAGACTTTGATTCAAAGAACTAACATTGTCAAAAATAAATCAGACATGAAAGCACAAGGAAAAAAAAAAATCAGATAAAGCAGTTAATACTGTGAAGGCCGTATCATCATATCATCTTACTTAATATCACTTTACTTAATATCATCTTACTTTTTCAATAGGAAGGGTGGAAGATGTTAACCAAGGGGGAATTAAAGAAAACAAGGCAGAGGACATTTAAAGAAATGGAATGAGGAAAAAGGCAGGAAGGGGAAAAAAAAAGAGCAGGGGAAGACAATTGTGAGACAAAATAAAGGAAAATAATCTGAGACAAGATTGGGGAAAATATTACTTTGCTAAACTACTATTAGACTTCAGTTCTACATAAAGAAGAAAAATCATTCAGATACTTTCTTGTGTCTTGCAAACCTGAACGTTGCAGTCAGAATACAGTGATTGGTATAAGACACTAAAAGCTCACACATAGTTCAAGAATATCTTTTCATCAAGAAAAGAATGACTAATCAGCATGCTTGAGAGACAGACCTTCTCTTTATTAGTTAATAAGCCACTCAGCCACCAAATGACAGAGCATTTCCCATACCTTGTAAAAACAAGCAAATAGGTGAAAGATTTATCTTGGCAATTATATGCCGGAATAAAGGTGAATATAATTGACAGTGTAATCCTCTAGGAAATACTTTTCTTTCCAGTATGCTGTACTTTGCTTAGACTATTTTTCCATCACTCTGACTCAACTGTCTGCAAACATTCAATTATTCCCTGCAGCTATTTCCAGAGAAATAAACAAGGTCAGCCTTCATTGGCAGAAACCTGAAATCATACAAAATGCTTTTGGCATTCGTTACTTGCGATCAACTGTTTGAGTACAAATGAAAATTCAGCCCAGCATGAACAGAAAGAATATGTGGTTGGTTATCTTGTCCAAACCAGGCAGCAGATGTACAATTCTAAAAATGTAAAGGGTTAACTGGAATAGAGACTTTCTCTCTGCAGAATGTAACATACAGAGGATATTTCCTAAAAGGTTAGGTTATTGAGATAAGAGTGGACTGTAATGAGTCAGACATATTCTATTAGCCTCCTGCTATAAACAATAAATTGCCTTATTTGTAAGCATGAAACGTGTAGATACGAACTTCCCTCTTCATATACAACACGTACTGAATATTGTAACCATGTTAAGCATACTGTTTCTTACAAACTGTAAAATAGCTCACAATAAATTATAAACAACTTGATCTCTATTTAAAAAATGTTCCCAAAACATTCATAATTTTCTCTAACTTATTCTCATTTATAATTATTCATAGAATACAGTTGGCCAATAATTCTTAGTTGGTAACTTACCCATGAGTTTTACAGCAAATTTTCAGTGGCTTCAGTTCAGGCTGTTTTCGACAGAAAGATCATACAACCTGTCTGTTGTGCTATTACCAGCTTGGCAGTACAAGTGTTTATAAATACAAATATGACACTCACACCAACAACCAAGTATCTGTTAAAAGACCACATAATGGCAATCCTGATACAAAACATATCATCTAATATGTGGTTTATCAGCAGATGTATGACCACTACTCTACTAGTACACATATAGTAGTAAGTCAGTCTTAGAAAAAAAGTGTGGTGTTTCTAAACCTATAAAAATAGGACAAATGCATTTCCCTTGCTTTTTTTTTTTTTTCTGCATATTCATCCAGCTCTCCTGAGTAATCATTAAGACCAAGATATATTAATGACACTGCTCCAACTGTGTTGTCTCTTCTCATCCAGAACCTATACTTTGAGTTCTTATGTAAGACAGACCATGACATTTCACTCGTATGACTTTCAGCTGGAACAATCTCACTGAAGTGATAAAGATAAGAGTATATCACACTTTAACTACCAAAGACCATGAAAAAGGTCAGGGAAGAATTGTCTTCAGACTTCTTACTACAATTTATCACACAATTTATAAAGAAGGGAGGTGGGGTGGATGAGTTACTACTTCTATCAATATTGCCCTTCTATGTTTAGGCTGGACCAATAAGACAAGAAAGATGAGGGGATGGCACTGCACATGACCTAGCAGCTGCCAAATGAAAGATGACAGTTGCATCTGTATGCCCACAAAACCTAAACTCTAAGACTAAAATAAAAGATACTAAAGACAGAGTTGGGAAAGCTCAAAGAAGAAAAAAAAATAAAATAAACTGAGAGTGAAGTATTTTAACTATGCATGTATAAGTTGGTGACAAGATATTTCAGAACAAAGAAATTTAAAAAAAAGTCATTATTGTAAGTGATTTGTACCCTAAAAAGTTCCATTCTAGATGAACTACAGAAAAGATATTCAGAAGTTCATGTTAGAAAATTTCAGAAATTAGTTCAAAAAGTAGAAATATTTGCATTGTGGAATAATAATGATTGCATGTACTTAGAAGGTGGCACCCACAAAGATGTGCATACAATCTCCTTTATGCTAGATCCAGTGTTTTGCAGGCCAATAGAAGGATGGTCCTGAACTCCACACAATAACCAGCAAGGCCTCACTGCATATATCTCTGGTTTGATATGCCTCTCCTTCTGTGCAAGTCAGAATATCACCTTGAAAGAATTTTCCTTTCTTCAGTAAAAAGATGTCCATCTGGGTCTTAGTGCTTGTAAGCTAACTACAAGGTGGTAGTATAAGATGTGTAAAATATTCCTTTCAATTAAACATATTTCTCCTACCCTCTCTGGTATTAACACTAAAGATTAAACCTAATATCTGGGTCATACTTGCTTTGTATTTTTGACAGTGCAAACAGCATGCTACATCTTTAAAACAAAGATTTTTGTGTTGTTTTCATTTATTGCAGCACATAGGTATTAATTGTTTTTCTTATAAGAACATAGCAAATGCATCAAATTTAAAAACATTAAAGAGCTTGATGAGAAGTAAAGAATATGACCTATAGTGGGGAAAAAAGCAAACAACAAAAAAGAGGGATTTCTCTGCCTTGTTAATTCAGAAATAATTGAATATTTCCTCAAAAACACACTTTGTAGAGCTACATCTTGTTAGTCCCACTGTGTCCTCAGCTGAATGCACAATACCTTGTACCCTATAATGCTTTATAGGCAAGAAATAAAAATTCAAGATGTATTTCAGAAAAGCTTTACAAGCTCCTAAAACATTATCCACTCCCAACCAATTATATGAATAGTAATTTGTCTTCTTCACATTCTCTTCTGGCCTTTCTTCCTGCAGTCTTACAACAGCTTGTGAGATTCACCACAACACGTTGAATCCAAAGTACTTTCCACCTATGGAGAGAGATGGAATGCAAGGAGCAGACATGTGACCTACTTTTTGTGAAGTTGTATTGCAGAAGCCTTTAAAAATACACTCCCTTCTGTCCCCATTCCTTTGAAAATATTACATTTCTAGTATGCATTCAAAAAAATCCAACTTCATTTTTTTTCCATCAGTGGCATAAACTAAACGTGCTATCAGAACATTTCCAAAGCTTTACATTATGACATGCCATTTACACTGGCTGTATTCACAACACTGTGCATCACATTTAATTAGCAGAAAATCTAAGAAAGATCACGCAGAACCCATTAACTTCAAATTGCTTTCAAGGGTAACTAGAAAGTGTGGCAGTTCCCTTCTCAATATTTTAAAAGAACATTTTCTTCCATTTCTGCAAAGGAACAATAACAAAACCAATGAATGAATCTTTTGATAACATTTTAAAAATTATAAATAATCTCCTAGCCAGAAAATTAAAATGCTTCAGTTCCTCTAAGGCTTCCCTAGGTTACTGTAATTATATCTGTTCACAGCAGCTAAATAAAAAATTACTCTTCATTGTCGTTCTACATTAGGTTCTGGTGATCCACAAACTACCATCAGAATACATCTGCATGCTGTATTTTATATTCTCATGTCACAGGCTTGCTTTAGCACATCAGTGCAATTTCCAGCTCTCAAAATTGAAAGGAAAATATGCACAATTATTCAAGCAAAAGTTATCTTCTAACTGAAATACTGACCAGTCCTGGTACAAAAGAAGAGAATGAGTTAACTTCTATACTAAGTTAAACTAATGTCGTGACACTCATCATTAATAACCAGAGGCTTTTTTTGCTGCTGTTCTTAAATAATAGCAGGACTTTTTAATGTCAGTATGCTTGTTAACTGCAAATTTTATCTGCATTTGAACTCTTCAACATCTGCTGCATCCTACCTCAAACTGACTGTGAAGCTGATGTTCATCTTACTAACTGCAAAATGGCTTTGATGTATGCGATATTAAAAATGATGCCTCTTCCATGAATAAGAAAATACAAGTTTTCAACAAGGAACAACTGAACAATTGTTGCCTTGCATTTTTTCCTATTATATATATACAGCCTGCATGGACTACTGAGGGTGAAGGCACTTCTTTTATCTCATTTCTTCCCCCATTTCTCCTCCCATCCTGCACACAGTAGAGAGTGAAGAATCTGCTTCAAGAATAAACGAGGCTCCCAGAGAGTGTACCAGACTTCAGCCTGCTGCTTCTAACTCTGCATCATGGATTCATGCTGGTTGACTGGCTCTTCTACTGCTTCTAGAGAGTCATTATTACAAAATGTGCTTCAGTCAGACACTTTCCCTTGTCTGACAAGTCCGCCTGATCCATAAAATTGTAACTGGTCACCAACTGCGTTTAGGACTGGAAATGGGGCAGGGTTTAGAAAACAATATGCCAGGTAAGTTTGGTTTCACCTCTTCTTCCACGTAGAGGTGTGTGCTGTGGGTAAGATTCAGTCTTATAGTCTGTGTCTCTAGTAAAACAAAAGGGTATTTCCTCTTACCTGCTCCTAAGTTAGTGCAAGCTCAGGGTTACTGGAGCTGGAAACAAATTCCACTGAGGACTAATGTCCCATCGGTTAAGAGAGATCAAGAAGTTGCACACTCTCCTCGTTTCTATATCTGCATCACTGAGTACCAGGTCTGCTTGCACCAAGGCAGAATTTATTAAATTGCCCCTGGCATCCTTCCCAGAGAAGTATTTTGTGTGTGCTATTACACAGATGGAAAAAAAAAAACCAAAAAACCAAACCAAACCAAAAAAACCCCCACAAACCCCCCCAAAAAAAAACTAAACAACAAAAACAAAACCACAAATGACCAAACTACATTCTTTTACAATGTCCAAGATCTATCATGCATAAAGGTCACCTTAAAACATTCCCACCTCAAATACATACACATTCAGAAAAAGTTTAAGTGAGGACAACGATTGCCAGGAAAACTGACTGTCTAGATAATAAGCATGAGCTCAATTGCTTTCAATTACTTCAGTACACTCAGCTGATGGACTACAAGGAATCCAATTCCCTTTTTTATTGCTTACTGCAGATGTATATACCCACTTCTCAATCAGCACCAAATTCTTTCCAACACAACTGAGATCTATTAAGACTAAAACTCCCATCTACCAGGACCTCGGATATGTATTTCCTTAGAAAACCAACATTTTGTACTGAGAACTTTAAAAGCATTAACTCCAGCAACATTTAACAGATACTGACTTAGCTGACCAACAAATTCTTATCACTGAAAACTAGCTTACAGAACACTACTACTGACTGAGATGACCAACTCTTCTTATTTATTTCACTTTTTAAATTTTATACATGTCTGTACAGCAAAATTGAGGAAGTTCTCAACAGTATTTCACATAATTAAATTATACGATCAATTCCTCCTCTCCAAGATATTTATCTGGAAATGCTTTAGTGAGATACCATCATAAGAGTGAAACTGGTTGTCCTCTGATTTTCATCTTTATCGTCTAAGGAGGAATATTGGCAACTACATGCCATTAGCTACAGTCAAATACATGCAGACACACATAGAATTAATATCTCTGTTTGGAGTGAAAAATGTGGGGTTTCTGAAAGATCTAATGTCCTAAATAAGGAGCACAATGTCATTAGTGACGGAGGTGTCTTATTTCATTTTCCTCTTCTATAAAACAATACCTTCATACAACTGAAGGGTGCACCACATCTACACTTGTAAAATGTCTTTAGATCACCACATGAAAGGAGCTTTACAACTGCAGAACATTACAAATACTGTTTTCTACTCTTTCTGTAAACAGAGTCAAATTAATTACAGAGAATAGTCATAATTGTTCACAAAGAGAGGCTTCAGCATTACATAATCAATAAACATTTCTCTTCCTTAAAAATCATGATGGTATGAAAAAGATTGCCCGTTTTAGCAATACACTAAGTGCTGCAGATAGAGAAATAAAGCTTAAATTAATTGTATAGAACTCACTGAGTTACTAACGTTACATTCTGGGAAACATAAACTTTTTTAGTTGTTATGAATGCTATACTTAGCTACCAAATAGACACGAAGAATTTCAAGGGTTTAAAACTTAAAGGTGAGAGGCAAGAAGTATGTTGGGCAATAAAACTAATGTCAGCTTTCTGGAACTAATTTAGGAAAAAGTTGTTCTGTCAGTTAGCCTACTCAGAAGTTGTTAGTCTGCTTTGCACTACAAAAGACAGTGTAACAGAGTTTACAGGACTGTTGCTTAGAAGTACAGTACAGTTCCAAACAACATTTTTAGTAAAGTTAATTCACGCTTTTGCCTGAATGAGCCATGGGTACCATATGTATTTTTGTTACAGCCAGCCTCCACTTTTAGTGAGTCATTCACAAGAAAAAAAAAAACCACAACCCACAAAAACCCAACAATTTCACTATAACTATGAAAGCTGACTACTTTTTGTGTGTGCTGGGGTGACCGCAGTTTCCCCACCATCAGCAAGTAATTGAAATTCTGCCTGCACCAGTTACTTAGTAAAACCTTTCAAATGGAAAGACAAAGTTGGTGAGAAAAGGACACGGGGATACAACACTGCTGAAGACTCTCATTATGTAAGCATCCTTGCAGCAAGGTCGAATGGCAGATTTTAGCTACCCAGATGTAGAGAAATTTGATGCAGCATGACCTTGTATCATCGTTTGTCCAGAAAATTCCTAGAGGAAGATTACACACTACAGCTGCCCCTTCCCTTCCTAGAATGGTTAACTCTATCCTAGCAAAACCAGGACACAGTTGCATATTACATAACCCAACAAAAATCCATCTCAGACAGAAAACTCATATCTTCTCATGTTTTTCATTGCTTATATATTGATTTTTCAAGAGTATTGTGCTATTTATACTTAATAATGCAGTAAGAATCTAATAATTCCATTTCAAAGATGCTGAGATCTTGTAATTCTCTTTTATAACAACCTGTCTGTTGATGTCCAGCACTTCTAAACTAAAAACTAAGGACTTCAATGGAAGGTACTTAATTCTTTAAATGAGTAAATAACAAAATCCACTGGGCTTTCATTGAAAGTGAATTTTCAAAGGTCAAAATAATTCTGAAACTTGGACTTTGGATCTAGGCCATACAGATATTGAAATACAATAAAAGGGTCAGTATAATTATAAGAGAAATTGATATTAGGTATTTATGTTGTCCTGGATCCTTCATATTTAGAATTTGATGTTTTCTTCATCTGTAAGAAATGCTTTTTCAATAGAGAACTCCAAACTCAACGCACAAAACAGCAGATGTAAAAGCAGATCAAGTATCCAGAAGATAGCCACCTGTCTCAAAAGTAGAGCTATATTTTTCAAACATAGCCTTTCCTGTTTCTCTTTCAGTTGAGGATCAGGTCCTCAGCTTCATGTGGATCATTTTTTGGTCTTCTCTCCATATTTAAAATTGTTCCTCTGGAATTGCTTACATCTAAATAAACAAGTAATGAGGACCAATAAAAACAGATCTGCAGAGAGCGGTAGTTGGTGCTGAGGGCCCAGTGTCCACACTATACATGTTTTAAGGGGTTTTACTTCAATATGCTTTGGTCTGGTAACCTCGATAAATTCTCACCTACAGCTGAAATGCATTACCTGTGTTCCTGAGTGTTTCCTCCAGTTTAATTTAATTCGAGAAGAATCCAGTTAATGCACACTGAAACCACTCCACAACATGAAACAAAGCACTTGAAGCAGGAAAAATCACAAGATTTCATTCAAAAGCACTCTTGATCCAAACTGAAATCCTAATAGGGAGATCTTTACAGAGGAACATCCATTTTATAAGTTGTCAGGAACTGTACATAAATGGAAGTAAACTCACTTGAAGGCTGTATAGGTAAAGCCAAGGGCTTTGGCAAGGGGAATTTTTGGAGAGGAGGGATAAGAGAAAAGCAGTTAGATCACAGCCTTGGAGACATCATCTGATAATTTTTTCAACTTGTCCTGGCTCACAAATTACGATGTGGCAAACTCACCCTGTGCAAGTGACAACTGCTCTATCTGTTGTGCCCAAGATACATTGGGTGACATTAATAAGGCATTGCTAACATCGAAATAATTGACGCTCCACTTACGGAAAGGTTTCTGGAAAGGACAAAAAGTTATTCACTAATGCACTGGCAAAGATAAAATAAAATAGCATGTGTCTTTTCTCATGGAAAACTCTACACAAGTTACTTGCTATTTTCCAACCACAAAAGATTATCACACAAGCTCTAAAGGAAAAAGCAATCTCTAGGCAAGACGAATGGCATTTTAATACTTCCTTGGAACAAATTAAACTGTTGAATACAAAACCAGAACTGCCATATCAGAACAAGACAATAATCCATCCAGTCTGTTATTTTGCTTCCAAAAAAGGTTAATTGCAACTTTTGAGGGTAGCTTAGGTTCCCCATAACTGAAAAGTTCTGTGCAAGTCTGAGGAATAATTTTTAGCCTGACTGCAGCCTGATCATAAAGTCTAAATGTAGCAAGCACATGTGATCACAACAGGACAGCTCTGTTTTTCATTTCATTTAACATAAGTACCAATACCAGTTTATCTTGCAATCTGATCACATCCCACAAGCCTGAAGAGATGGCTTAAGTCAATATTTGCAAGAGATACCTCTGAAGAAGCAGAGACACTACACAAAGTTGTTTTGTCATTCACGATTTTTTTCTTTTCATTGTGAACCGTGAACTGCAGAACTGTGAAACTCTTCAGGCTTGTTTTATTCTTCCCAATCCTTCTTCCCTAATTTCCATTTAGGGCCGTATTCCTTGACTCACAGGGAACAGCACTTACTCTTGGGAGTAGTGGCATTATTGTAACTACAATCACTCCTCTAAGTGCTATCAAATGTGAAGAGTAGTTACACATCCATGGAATGCATTAAGTTTTTCCACAGCAGTGTAAATGTTTATTAAAACATTTATTAATTGTTATTTCCAAGATTTAACAGTTATGTTTCACAATTACTTGTTAAGATATTTTCTATCACTCATAGCAGTTTTAAATTCCTTTCTTATTAATGACAGAAAAAGTTTTGCTTATAGCTTTCAGGTGTGCACCCTCTTGCATGCATGCACATGTGTGTTTGCAAGTGAATAAATAAACCTACTACATGAACTTAGGCTATCTGAAAATAAAGTTATTGATGCAATTTATTAATCCTCTGATGTGGAATAGCTCTATTAACCAGCACCTTTCCAGTGCTAATATTTCCTCAATATTGACATATTTCCTGCTCACTGCTGCTATTCTCTAGTGCAACTTGTGACAGTGGTCCTTGTGATATGGACTGAGTCTGACTAAAAACACAAACAAATTCACCAGCTAATTTCACAGGCACTGTACAGCAGCCAGGTGGTCATTAGCAACCTGGTCTGTCCAACAAAAAGCTCTTGGTTCCATTTCCAGTACCATGACCTTCTTATCTTCCCATTGCTTTACTGTGCAACATGCAAGACATTTTCCACAACTCTACCTAAGAAAACTTTGCATTTATATCATGATTGTATACAGAATGGGGTGTTCTTCTGGGCATACTAGTCTCCATAGGTAAAATGTTAGGGATTTTTAGCTTTAAAAGAAAAGCATTATTTTTATATACACTTAATCTCTAACCTAAAATTAGAAAAAGACATATTTTCCTGATAAATATCAGCAACATTCCTCTTCCCTTTTTGTTCGCCTAGTCAGAAATGCATTCACCTCTCTATATGTACAATGTTATTTTGCCCTAGCCCTATGGGTTTTTCTAGGTTATTTTTCCCTCACTCTTCCTTAGTTTTATTTTTTTCTGTTCCTTTTTCTGTGCTCTGCATCTTCTTCCTGCTTTTCCTATTCTGATGCATTTTTAGTGCTTCTGTTTTCTTTCAGTCCCTGAATTAACTGGAACTTTTCCTGTCTGATTTCAGAAGCTTTTGTATCTTTTCCTCTCCTCTCTGCTTTAGTGTTCTCATCTTTTTCTTGACACTGCTTTTCTTCACACTACTGCTCTTCAAACTTTACAAAGTCTTTTGGCACTCAAGCAAGGTGGCCAACAATCATGTAATTGGACTGAGGACCAAATAAAATTAATCAATCTCTGTAGACCAAAACAAACCATGTACAGCAACGTATTTGCTAATCATTTTCAATCCAAAAGAAGTGTTTAGCGTTCAGAAAAAAAGGATCAATCCTCTCTATTCACATTCTTATATTTTCCTAACCTTAACACCCACATGACCTTGGCATATTGTACTGTTACTCCCTAAATCTCTTTTCTCCTTCATTTTTTAGCATCTTCATTTCCCTGCCTCAGCCCAAAATTTGAGCAACTGATGGAAAAGTCTTAGGCAACTATTTGAATATTATTCAGAGACTCTGGAAAGTAGTTTGCGGCTTTCCTACAACACGCCAACCCCTAGCCTTCAGTGAAAACAACACTGCAAAACAGTAAAAGCAACCTCTCAGGATCCACTGAAGTCTAGGAAACATAAATTCTATTGTCACCCAAAATATAAGTTATTTTGCCTGAATTAGAGTACATAATAGCTGTATGTATTAATTCTCTACAAATGAAGTAGCATGACTGTATTATTTTGAGGACATGCAAAGACTAGTCCAATATTACCCACTTTTAATTTTGTCTAAAAATACATATTTGCTTACTCAGGCAGCTTCTACATTTATTTCCCTAAAGGTAGGGAAATATAAAAAGGTTGTGGTGCTGCAGTACAACCTTGTGTGGCCACACTGTGTCTTGGGGTACATTCATCAAATTACAAAGGCACTGCAATCAGACAGAGACCAAGCCAAGTCACCCCAGGCAGGGAAGTTTCAGGGGAAAGTAGTCTTGACAGAAAGTATATTTTAAAAGGCTGCATTTAACAAACAAGACTGAATCTTATTTTGTGTTTTCAGAATTTAAAATCTGTTTCTCTTAGGGATTTTTGGCTGTATATGCTCATTATATTTTCTTAGCTCCTGATCCAAACAGAAATGCACAGCTCCTTCTGCCAACAAATATCTCAAAACCTATGGAGACAAAGGAACCTTTATCTCTCTTGAGCATAATATTTTCATACCTTTCAATCTGACATGGTCATAGCACGAGGTATAGAAAAATGTAAGACAGGAAAAAAAAAAAAGTTACCCATGCAGTTTCACATGAACTAAAAGAATTTTGTTATATCATTAGTAAGTGTATCCAACCCAGATATCCCCATTCTATGTTTCCAATGCAAATAATTTACAGCAGTCCAAGTAAGGTAGTTGAAAGTCCTCTGAAGGAGACAAAAGTCTCAGTATAAACCAAAGGGGCAGTCACTGCTTAGGACAGACAAACAGATCAAAGCAGGTACATGTTCTATCAATAGTTCCTAGTTTATAACTACTAGGTTAAGTGCTGAGCATACAAATTACCAATTTTTTGCTGAATCCTGCTGCAGTACTAAGAATGAGAAAAATATTTTGCTAAAATTAGAATAAAATGTACTTTGAGATCTTACAGATATAGCTATTCAACTCAGAAAGCCACCATATCCACAGTACATCTCTATGTTCTAGCCAGTCACTGGTTCACAAGTAAATCTTCCCATTTCTTTTAAAATTATTTTAACTCTTGTATCAAATTGCCAATAGCCTAAAATCCAAACATATACCTGTTCAAAACACCACTTTTTAGGCTGTTATATAAATTGCCCCAGTCCTATCACCTATCCTATGTATTCATACAAATGCATACTTTCCATAATTATATATAACTACATCTCCTGTGTATTTTTTCCTTTTGAGGGGGAAAGTCAAGAGTCTGGGTTTTGATTAATTTTATTTTTATCAATTACCTAAATCATAGTAAGACAAACTTAGAAATGCACAGAACAATTTAACTGCATCAGGCCTTGACTTAAAGTTATGTCAGCATCCAACATTTCCCTGATAAGAGACAGTTATGTGCCAGGGGTCTAAACATCACTAGTCCAAGCACTACAGAGGTATTCAAGTGACACCAAGCCAGCTACAAGAACAAACCAAAAGCTGATACACAGGTTCTTCATCAAGAAATATCCAAAATACACAACTAAGGCTTATGGAACAAAATTGCAACTCCTATTGCACACTCCATAGTATTACCTGGAAGTCTCCTTGCCGTCTCTGTCAGCGTGTTTGGGTTTTGTTTTTTGTTTGTTTTTGTTTTTTTTTTTGACAATGAGCAGAAATCAATTAAATTGTAGTCAGCAGTCTCTCTTCCAGGAGGCAGCTATACATGACGTTATGAAGCTCCAGAAGTTCAGCTGTTACAAATTAGCCTAATTGGACCAATTTTAAAGGAGCTGTGCTGATTTACACCAGGTTTGACTTGACAGCTTTGTTTGGTTTTTCTATGTTTTACTTCTAACATGGCAGTTAAATTTGTCCATAGGCTCCATAAAAAACAGTATTTCAGGTACAAGAAGACAAAAGGATCCCAAGAAAAGCAAAACATGTCTCATTCTGTATAACATTTGGTATTCGTCTCAAGTAGTAAACTAGGTCAGATGCATGATACCATGACAGTATCCCCTAAAACTAAATGGAGATTAACATCAAAGGTCCAAGAGTGTGATTGCTGTAAGACTCCAGTTAAGTGAGACAAACAATGAGTGGGTTGGAAAAGTACAGGACAGTACAGCAAAGAATCACATTTCCATGTTGTAATGTACCATCAACAGCTACACTGTTGAGGATATGAAGTGGAATGCCCCTTTAGGAGAATTTTTGTGCAGAGCTCCCACATCCCATCACTGATTACCCATTTACTGAACTCTAATCATTGTTTGAAAATTACCCCTTCAACCATTCATAGATAAGCCCAGGACGCTGTGCTGGAAAGGGCTTTCATAACCTCTTTTACAAGGGAAATACATTTGAGGAATATCTTTGGGGAATACTTAAGAAACAAGGGAAATTCTAACTAGATCATATTATATGTTGTTAAAATTAGAAATGTTTAGTCTTTTCCCAAAGGGCCTTGATATATCCAGTAATAGCTATTACTGGCATTTGAGATGCACACAGCTGGGGAGAGGAGGAAATTTATTTCCAAGGCTTCCCAAAAGACACCATTCAGAATACCAAACTTAAACGGGATCAAGATTAGTCTTCTGACTCTAGTTAAAGGGGTCATCCAGTTCCTTCTCCTGTCCTGTAACATATTCAGTTATTTCAATAGCATTAGCAGGTAGTTTGTTCAGTCAGTTCCTAAAACTTTGACGATGCAGATCCATAAACTTTCCAATGCTTTTCACTTACATTATCAGACAGGTTTTCTAACTGGAATGTTCCTTGCTGAAGTTTAAGCCCATTATTTCTTGTCCTATCAAAGATGGACAAATAAAAAGAGCATTTTTATGTTCTTTTAGAGTTTTACATATTGGAAAACCATTATAATTTATGTTCATAGCTTTTCTTTTTCAAAGCAATCCCTCCATGAAATCTTTCTTTGCTGATGATGTTTTCTAGAGCTCAGTTCACTCTCAAGGCTTTAGAAAAGTGGTTCAGAATTCTGAATTAAAATTGTGCGACCAGAACTGTAATTTCTTGTTATAAACAAGGAGAACTAAAATCAGTGGAGAAAAGAAAAAAAAAAATACAGCTAAACTTCATGAAACTTCATGCTCAATACCTCCTACAAATATACAAAATCTAGAATATCCTGAAACACATAATGATAGAACTAGCAGAATTAACAAGCCAGTACAAAGCTGCCTAAAGTAAAGTCAGAAATAATTACTGGTTACAAAAAGTCTTGTTGACAGCATTTAATGCTGGTCCCTTGAATTACAAGAAGCATGCCTTTAGGGCAGAATGCATGTAATGCTTGAAAGTCAGGAGTATACTTCCAGTTGGCAGTTTAAATAGCCCACTTCCACACTGTACTCATTTTTATATTGTTAGTAAGCAACTTCTTGAGGAAATCACATTGCAGTCAATGTGCTTGTGTAGGAATTTGTTCTTGTCCACATCAATTGGCAGAATAGCAAGTATTCTAGAGCTGGCCACATGGTTTAATGCCAGTGAGAAAGTGGGCCTTCCTGGTTTTAGTTCTACCTTTGGAAGGAATTCAGATACAAAACCCGAAGCATGTTTGATTTTAATACAGCAACAATTTAGATTCTGCAACAGTACCTGAGAAACAGCAATTTTAGAATGTGATAGATAAAAAGGAGGTGGCAAGCTTGGGTTAAAGAGCTGGCAAGATGAATTCACTAATCAAATCATGATAGACAGAGTTTCTCCATGATTGTTGGATGACAATATGATGTAACCTAGAATATACAATGAATAGTATCACTGGTACTAATGCTGAATCATGTAGGTGAGAAGCGAAGTGATGCCACCCATCAGAGTGGCTTCCTCATCAGCCTTTCTCCCCTTCCAGATGTAGTATAGACCTTGGAAGATGTTGAGTCGTTATTTGCGATTATTACTACCCTTTTCTCATTGCACTTCTGTTTAATACTTTTTTCAGAAAGAAAAGGTACAAATCTTGTCTGTGAACAACTTGTAGAGAACACTACTCAAAATTAAATCTTATCACTAATTGTAGGCAAAGCTCAGATTAAAAGGTGTTTACACCACACAATTACACATCAAAGCAACCACTATTTGCAGATATAAACAGTAGAGTTTGATAACACTTTTAAAGAAAAATTGTTAGGCAGTAAATCCATTGGGTTTTTGCATGTAGACATGATCAACTGGTTGACATTAACCATATTCACATTCAAAGAGAAAGCACAATATTGATACAGCATCATTCTCTTATACTAGGACATGTAAATACAGTCCTCTCCGATCTTCGTTCAAAGGCAGTATCTCAGTTTAAACAGCACGTCCATAGTACCTCATATAGGGATTTTCCAAAGTTTTGAAAAGCAGCAGCATCTCAATCTTTTGTAAACCAGGAAGAGCATGGGAAAGAGATACAGAGGTGTATGAGATCACAGTTGAGAAACTTTCAGGATGCTTCAATCACAAGCTGCCTGCTGCCTCCTAAATGGCAGCCTCCTGGGGCGTATGAATGACATTGTGCTACTTTACAGAAAGATTTTTTTTTAATGCATCTTTTCTCTATGCAAGCTGAAGAGTCTACGTCTCACAGACAGCAAGCAGTAGTTGTCTGGCTTAAAATTGCTGTTTAGCTGGACTGCTTTTCACAGATAATTTTTGTGGGCACTATTTTCAGAGCACTCAGTTCGAGGTTAAAAATTATGCCTTCTTTAGAAATCCAACAATATTTTGTCACATAAACATGGACCATGTTTTCAAGGCACAAAACAAGGAAAAGAAACAGTCATTTTATGTATATTCTTGGTTGTTACTACCAGAGATGCCCTGTTCTGCACTTAGCAGGTAAGCTGATGTCACCAAAATCTACATCTCCTCACAACTGACTAAGTGACACTGCCCTAAAGGCTTCACATGTTGTACTGCAGTTGACTAACAAATGCTGTCTTGTTTTTGGAGAAGCTGCCTGCAGCACTGCAGTTGCTTCTGGTTGCATTACATTTTAGGGAAATTCTCCTTCAAGAATGTTGACTACCTGTTGGAGCCACAGGGTTAAAAATCCTAGTCTGAGATTTAAAAGAACTTATAGCTAGTACTGGTATTAAAGGTTTCTCCTCTTTAGTTTCTTCTTGTGCTCTTTTCTGATGAAGACCCAATGTTCATGTGGGTAACCTTTTTTTCCTGTATATGTTGCAAACTGAAAAGAGGCTTATCCTTTACAATTTCATGAGATGACTAAAATTTCTTAGTAAGACATTTTATTTTCTTTAGCCCTGTTAGTCCCTTCTTGCTCTCATCAACACGTCCTTAGCCAAAATATTTCTCTTGCCATAAAGAAATGAACATGGAGCCATAGAAACAGGAGAATTAAATAGAATGTAGGGCCTTCATTGTACTGTCTACACCCCCAGATGGAAAAACTTGAAGTAGACAAATAAACAAGACAACTTGAAGGAACTCTGCATTCCTGAACATCCCTTCCTCTGAAAGGATGTCCTCTCTCAAAGGTTTATTCTTCCACAAATATTTATCTGATCTTCCTTTTAGTGCATCCTCTAATTAGTCACAGTAATAAGTTATTATTTATTGATAAGAAATAACATGATCCTTATTCTTTTGATTTAAAACATTTCTATGCAAGAATTCTTCTCATTTTCAGTAGAATATCAAAGTGTGTGGGTTTTACTTTTGATTTTTATGTCAAGTAAGGTGTAAGCATTTTGCTAAATTAATGCTAAGGAAAAGAAGTAAAGCAACTCAAAAATCAATCTCGAAGTGACTGAGCTGAATTATGAGCTACATCAAATTTATTCCAACAGAAAAATGCTGTGAGTTGGGTAAGAAAATTCGTTCAGCATTTGGAAGATAGAGTGTAAGAATATAAAATGAGGTAAACACTGAAGTTTAATGTGCATTATTGTAATTATTATTAATATCATTATTACAACACAGCTGTTATCAGAAGACACAGGGATAAGGTCCACACCCCTCCTCTGTCAGCTTTAAGGTATTTCCAGATTTGCTGTATTTTCTTAACAAGTGCATTAATACTGTTGTTTTTAAATACAAAACCCTACACTTTATATATTCCCAAAGCATTCTTATTCTTAAGGGTTATGGTTTTTGTTTGTTTGTTTTTTTTTTAATTTAGCACAGAATTTCTTTCCATTAAACAATATAACTTATTCTCATTATATTACTTCATCTGTTTTTAAACAACCTCAGTCTGGTAAGAACCGAGGAAATCTGTTTCATAAATATTTTAAAAACAAGGCTCAGGTGCAAGTAATTTCTAATTTTAGAATATATACATACAGCAACACATGTATGGATTAATGGCATATGGATTTTATCTGTTGTTAGCATCTTATTCAAAGTCTTTTTTGTTTAGCATGTGCCAAACAAATTCTGCTGGGTTGAATAATTTTCATACTTATGGGAAGTAATCTCCAACCAATGAGAAGAAAAAGAGACTGAAAGAGGAGACACTCTGATCCTTCCCAACAGTAATGTTATAACAACATAAACTTTTTTTCTTTTTATACTTAAATCAGGTCTCTGTGTCCATTATATCTTCCTCACTCACCTTCCAGTACACCTGCAAACACTGCCACCTCCACCTGCTGTTTAATGTCACTCAGCTATATCCCTATGGATTTTATTTTTTTGTTTAGTATCTTTTTGAAGTCTTGCTGCTTATCTCAATGATTTCATTGAGTTCAAAGTGAGTAAGGACAAGTTACCATCTGATTATGAAATAATTAGTCTGATCACTAAATACACTATCTTTTGTTAACCTGATGCTATGGGTACTTCCTTGTCACGTGAACCTATCCAGATAGAGAAAAACACCCTTTCTGGAATGGTAAACTCAGGTCTCAGTGGATCATTGCTCCTTTTCACTAAAACAGACACAATTCTAGCACTAAGATAATGAATTAGAGAAATAAACTCAGAAAAGTTTCAGTGCAGTCTCTAGCCTCTTAAAACAGTATCTGGTCACTGCTGGGTCTCTCTTTGCCCTAAATGAGCTCCGTTCAGTTGTATCACTTTAATGCTAGGAGATACTTTCAAAAAATTCCTGTAATTTATGTTATTTTCTCTCAGCTCCTGATATGAATATCGATGCTTCTGGTAACAGGCATAACTTGTAAGATCCACTGGGAAGGTAAATCATCACCCATCTTGAAACATATCATGAGTGGATCCCTCCAAAATGAAAATGTATATTTTTATAACAACTTCTTTAATATTGGCCAGGATTTGTAGCCTAGAGACTTCAGAAAAGAGACACTCATGATCTCAACTGCCATACTCACATCAGTCCATGTAGAACATCTTAGCTAAGACTTCTGTGTCATACTATTGACCTTGAATTGGCAAGTTGTGAGCATTAGCACCCTTTTTAACACTGAATTTCCAGACCTTATTTATTGCTTCTCAAATAGTCAGGGATATACAGATAAAATAATTTTTAGAAGGAAATACAAGATCTATAAAAGTTCTTTTTCTATTTCAGGACATTGATACAATGTGGCTTTTCATAACAACCACCTGTGTGCTTGCACCTTGATGACCTCTGAGTTATTAAAATTTAAGAGATCTATACAGAAGGCAGCGTCTCTTATCTCCCTCTGTTGTAACTGTGGACTCTTTCATAATATAGGTGTTTATAATGGAGAAATGCATACCTGAGAGAGAGAATAATGAGCTGTACTGCCACAGACTCACTTTTTATCCATTAATTATTAAACATATCCACAAGAAGACTAAACATTGAGACCTATTGGGTACCTACTACATGTATGAAAAGTAAAATAGTAACTTGCCAGCTGCATACCTTACTCTGGAAAATTATCCTCATTATAAAATATTTATTTCCCTGTTTAGGCATAAAGTAATAGAAATAACAATGCTTGCAAAATGATCTACTGGAGAGAAGATCAAAATATCAAACGCAATGCCACAGCACAAACAACAAAAACCTACATAAACTAGTTAAAAATATTTGTGCAGTAGGGACTAAAATGCAAGACTAAAATTAAGTACTTGATTTCATAGTTTCCATGCAGACATTTTATACCTGTCATCTTGTTGCCTTGGTTGGCAAACTCACAAGGTGCCCTGAACCCCTGCGGGACACTGCTGTGGGATATACAGCCTCATTGGCAATAAAAACAGTTCAGCATGGTTGAAGAGAAATGAGAGCTGAGACATTGTCTGGCTGTAGTCTTAAGTTACAATCATGAGAAATAAAAACTATTCATGGAGACAACATCAGAGGTAAGCCAAGTAGGCTGATATAAATAAGAGCATTCTACAGTTACGTAGCGGATAAAAGATAGGCTTTGTAAACACTGTAAGTGCACTTACGATTTACTAACCCCTTTGCATTAGTTAATTACCATCTCTATTTTCCAAAGTAAATAGTTTCTTCCTAATGAATCATGATTCAAGTGAATTAAAATTGTGACTAAAATTAAACTGATAAAACATCTATTTTTAGATCTTCTGCTGTTCTTAATTTGAATTACAAGTTTCATGTACCTTTTTAGCAGGCTTTACTTCTGAAGCCAAAGTTTTCTCGTGTGAATACAGTAAGTGTGATGGATTTTTTTTTTTTTAAATATCTTTTTGAAGTCTTGCCGCTTATCTCAGTGATTTCATTGAGTTCAAAGTGAGTAGGGACAAATGTGATGGAAATAATGTAACATTTAAAAAAATCTTCAACTTTGAATACACATAGGTCAGATTCCCCATTGCTATGAAAATCAAAATCAAAGTGGACATCCTTATGGATTTTAAGGACTCTCACACAGAATCACAGAATGTTGGGGATTGGAAGGGGCCTTGAAAGATTATCCAGTCCAACCCCCCTGCCAGAGCAGGAACCTAAATGAGATCACACAGGAAGGTGTCCAGGCGGGTTTTGAATGTCTCCAGAGAAGGAGACTCCACAACCTCCCTGGGCAGCCTGTTCCAGTGCTCTGTCACCCTCACTGTAAAGAAGTTTCTTCTCAAGTTTAAGTTCTCTCACATTAAAGCAAATGTGAATGGCATTTAATCAAATTGGTGTGAGACATGGAACCAAAAGAGCATCTTTCCTTACCAGTCACAGTCCCTGAAAAAGCATTCATAACTTGAAGAATAAAATTTATGTATACTTATGCATCTGTTGTCTGAAAAATAAATGTACAGTTTACATAGAGAGAATGGTCTCTCCAGAAAGATGCATGTTAGCTGCCAGCACCAAAACTCCTGAGAGTTTACACTGAACTATTTTTTAAAAAGGATCATTTTTTTACAGTACGTACTGCAAAATACTCATCACTTCTGATCAAATGGAGCACAGAACCACCTCCTGCCTTATCTTTGCAAAAGCAAAGTTCTCAGAGGTCCTGAACCATATTGATACCAAAACCAAAGTGAAACGTTTCTTCCTAAAATTAAAAACGGGAGCTGCCACCATGGTTTTGCCCTTCAAATAAATAAGTTATTTATATTATTTATGAAATAAACCAACACAGAGATAGTTCCTTATCAGACTTTAAATCTCATTCCACTTCAAATTTTTCTCCTTGTAATGCCTTTCTTACTGAATGAAAAATGTCTATATTGAACTTGCACTTCATGTTATTTGCCAGATAAAAATAATAGGAAAAGAAAGGGAAAAAAAGTTCATCAATATCTCTCATGCACATATCTTCACTTCTTTTCTAGGACACTGTAAATGTCTCAGCCAAACCGTGAAATCTAATTTGCAACAATGAATCCTTGTAAGTTATCCTATATGCTTTATGGTCTGTAACAGGTATTTCAAGTGTAGAAAAGACATATTTGTAAGTGTGGAAAAAGGAAATAAAGTATGGGATAACCTTCTATTTCAAGGCAGTGTTCACCTTCTAAGACCATATCCCCTTTACAAGTCATGCAATAGAGGTATTGCTGCCTTTTGTATGTCCTAAAAATAGATGTGCTCGATACACTCAAATTGTAAGAACCAGAACAAATCAAATTTGGGCCCTTCCCCAAGGAACTTACATATACAAGTAACTACTTACAGGGGAAATTCAGAAGAGGGTCCCTCAGGAAGCTAAAAAATAGACTTCATTTCTTATATTGTTCATTAAAAGGAGACCCTATGCTGAAGTTACCAATAGAACAAACGCCTAACACATTCTATTTCTTTATTACAAGATTACAGAAAAAATAAAATACTGGAATATAATATTATATGTGAGTACATAAACCTACATTGTGCTGCAAGATGAATGCTTAAGGGAAGCTATAGCCCATACTATAGGTTGTGTAAAGTCAAACATTGGATTTCCCTTTTTAGAAGTACAGAAATAATAAGTAAAGAAAAGGGGGGAAAAAGTCACAAGAACTGAAGTCACAAGGGGCTGGCACAACATTACATCTCCTACTTCACACTGTGATTATGAAAACTCCTCTGGGCAAAATGAACCCATGATCCTATTAAAGCCATGGGAACTATCATTTGATTTGCATGGGCCATGGTTTTACTAAGGGTATTGAGGAACCAGTGCACATTGGGGTGTGAATACACTAAGGCACAGAATGAAATACAGAAAATTCTGTGAAGCAAGTATCAATAATTAATGGGTTGGGTTTTTTTTCATTGATTTTTCAGACTCTCATACCATATTACAGAGAGGGAGTCCAAAAAAACATTGCCAGTGGTCATAACTTGGCCATAGACCATGTAAAACAAAGGAAAATGTGCACAGTATTTAACACTATTAGTTCTGATATTATCTTCTTTGCTGTGTTGGGTATCACGAGGTGTACTACACTGCACAGTCACAAAGAACTGATGGGAGCAGGCGTGAAGTTCTTATGAACAGCTTAGTCCGTAAAAGTCAACATTAGGGTCTGAGTACGAAAGATGAAAATATGATGCCCCACAAATCAATACTAAAACCCCTTTTACTTTTTAATATGAGTTCTGAGGGAAGGAAGTGGAGAGTTTTTCTGAGGAAGAATTAACTAACGACTATATTTTGCCTGTAGCATGATATAAGTAATGGGTTATATACAAGTAACAATTTGTAAATGAGACAAATATTCTGGATACTTATATTTTGTTAGTTATATTTTTAAATCTATTTCTATAATGTGTTCTATGTGTCTTTGAGGTATCTGGGAGGTTTTTACTCAGTAGGAGGTAGTCCCATGTATCCAGTGACACAATTTAGGGCTCAAAGTGCAGAACTGGCGATATGATTAGAAAATTAGATTATTCCTGATATGGGATAACTTACTATTTAGTTAGATAAATCATATAGAATGTCACTCAAAAATTCTAATATCAATGAATATTTATGGGTGAAAAAAATGCAAGATGATCTTGCAAGCCATTATGCTGTGATTTGGATCAAGATTTTGACTACCCTCAAGTTTGAAAGTGTTAACTAACATAAAAGCAGCTATTCTTAGAAACCTCTATGCCTGCCCATTGAAATGAAGGTTTCACTGGCACAAGGGATCCTTCTTTGTTTTGTTTTAGGGTTGGGATTTTTTGTTTGTTTAACAGAGCTGTCTCTCTCTTTTTTCTCTTTCTTTGTAAGATGGCAGACTGCCCTGCTTTTACATGCAGGAAGAATCTGTCTTTGTAAGAGCTTGTACTCTCCTGCCAGCCCATCATATTTGCTCACTTCTGTAATTAATGAACCAAAAATGGGAATAGATCCGAAATGGCTGTATCAGATTTGCTGATCTGGAAAAAAAAGCAACCACCACTTCAGCTCACAACAATATCATCCAGAGTTTCATGAATAACAATTTGAGGAGCTGATTTATAAAAAATAAAGGACCACAGAATTAATTTACTTGGGACTTAAAGCTAGATTAATTTATTTTAATTTTATTCCAAAATGACTCTAATACTGTCGTGCAGTGATCAGACACTTTGAAGACCAAAACAAAACCTGTCATGAAAGGCCACTAGCCCAAGCATTTTCTGACATCTCTTACCAGCCAAATCATTAGGAAATAAGCTGGGCCCAAAAATGAGTTACCTAGAATTGGTCAACTGAGCAAGGTTTCATGTACAAATTTAAGAGGTATAGAAAAAAAGATATTATGAAATCTCTTCAAATAGATAAAATATGCTAACTTGTAATACCCAGAAAATATGGCATTATTAATTCAACAGGCATACTATATTCATTTCTGAATATGTAGCATTTTAGAGCATTTATTAGAATCTTTGCTAAATGAGGAATTACAACATTGCCTCCTGCCCTCCTCCTCCACTACTGCCAGTGTCAGTTAAAAGCAGTAACAAAGCAACAGTACCTGCCTTTATTAAAGCAACCCATGCTCACATTCCTGAGTGTTTAAATTCAGTCGCCATTCCTTTTTTAATACAAAAGTACTTATAAACAGAAATCACGTTGCTTCTGCTTGTAAAGCACCAATGCAGAGAGACCAAAATCCTGAATGATGTCTTTGGGTGAAACTAACAGTGACTTGTGGTGTTACACAACAAACTGAACTGTGGGTTCCAGGCACAATATGACCCAAAAAAAGGGTAAATTAATTGCTTTAATACTTAGGTATGATGAACTAGATGAACCAGAAACTGTAGAGTTTTGATAGGAATTACAGAAAGAATTATATGAAAGAATCACGTAAGGATTTCACTTACACTAAGTGTAAGTAAGAATTTCATATTCCATCTCAGAACATGAATGAATATTCTGCTTAGGTTGTACAGCAGTGAATCTGGGTTAGCAATATTAACAATAAAAGGAGTGATCAAACTGTATTGGACATACATCTACTCAAATTTAAAAGAACTTTAATTTCAAAAGGATGATATTTGCAAATCAAATGGCACAACAGAATTACAGTAGGCTAGGACTTGAAATCAGAAGGTTCTGTTCCCATCTCTGCTATTCATATGCAATCTTGAACAAGTGTTTCTACATCTTTCACGTTGTGTTTATGTACTTGTTAACTTACACTATCTACGACACCAGACAGAGTGCTGTATGTTTGTTCAGGACACACACCCCTTGGCCTCCTCGTGCTACTAATACAACTAATACTAATACAACAGAGAACACTCATTAATAAATACCAAAGTCACCAGAGATTTCAGAAGCCCTTGATCATGTAAAGCAAGTGAACTACTGTGTTCAAGTACTCACTCATCTCAGTGTCTCTAGTTCTTGATTTGACCTACATGAGTTTTAGATACGTACTATGCTTTCTGACAAGACTAAAAATCAAAACCAAACCAAACCACATCAGTTGTGTGAAGGAGAAATTAAAATAGCCATGAAACCCCCTATTTTACAGGATTTGTGATTTTTAAGTCCTTGGAACAATTTTGTCTAAAACTGTGGTATCAGTTAGAATTATAAGAAGAAATCTTATCAAAAATAAATTGTTGCTCAGGAAAGAAATGTCAGGGGGTTCAGGTGATGGGAGAAGCTTGAAGAAGCTAAACTTGTCATTTTGTCATTTACACCCAACAAATGGCAGTACTTGAAGATACCAAACTAAGACTGATTCAGTAAAAGGGTCATAGAAATTGTTGAACAGAAAGGTACACATTTTGTGTGATGAGTTGATATTTGACAGAAAAAAAAAAACCCACCCCACACCAAAAAACAAAACAAAACAAAAAAACAAAATTTGAGTCTGATAATGCAATAAACTGAAAAAAGACAGAGGTGTAACACCAGTGTGCACGGATAGGAAGAAAAGTTGGCAGGCAAAAGGCAGAATGCAGCCAAGAACTTGGAACAGAAGCAGAGGTAAAGCAAAGCAATTTTAGGGGAAGGAGTTAAATGAATGTTAGTCAGCAGTTGTAGGTCCATAAAGACCAAGAGATATGTTGATAGTCTCATGATATAGATTGAAAAATGTGGCATTTGTCTTCTCTAGAGAATGTTCTTTCCTTCATTGTATGTTTGAATAATTAAGAAATGTATCTAGAAAGAAACTGGCACCTTTTGTAACTGTAGACTTCTAAATAAAGAACAAAATTAATCAAGAATCTGTAGTTAAATTTCCAGATTTAAAGTATCAGTAGCAACCTCCAAGCTGTAATTATACTCTTGCTCACTAGCAAAACCAAAAAACTGGTAAGTCTGTAAAACAAACATTTTTAACACTGTTGGAAGATACTGATAAAAAGACATGATTATTTGACTAATTGTTATTTTACTGTAGTTAATGTAGTTATTGCATTTAGCTAGCAAACATACATGAATTTTGTATATATGTATGATCCACATACATTGTAAATATAATGCTCCAATATACAGAGGAGTATTACGATAGGTGAACATGCAATGCTATGCAGATATACCTGATAGAAATCTCTCCATGGGAGCACAAAGCCCTAAGGTTTGGTCTTCAGCTGCTGTAAAAAAACTTGCTTTGCTTCCTTCTTCGTCTGGTCCTGGATCTGTGTGGCAGATGGTTAAGAATTTTTCAATGTATCCCAGAGAGGTAGAGTTTTTAACCAAATTACCCTTACTTCTTCTCCACAAGTACCATCCAAAAATGTAGACAACGATTTATATTGTGGCATAGGTGGCCAGTGTCTCAGTATTGCACAACAAAGTCAAGCCAATGGAGGTTAGGAAAAGAAGGGACTACAGCTGGGAAAGAAAAGATAGAGTTGCCTGCTCCACAACAGCAAGAAAACTGTAGTTTGAATTTGAGAGCTGAAGAGTCATGCAAGAACAGGAAAGTAAGTGACTCATTAATACAGCTGGTGGTGATCTGCATTACAGAATCAGCTCTCACAACAGAAAGGGATAGATCCAAGTATTAGTGCCTTTAGGAAAAAAAAAAATGCAGACTTGTCATAGGCCAAACTAGACTGGAGTCATGCTAAGGAGGCCTGGAGGGGTTTTGTGAGGAGCAGCACATAGAGAACGTGTTCATGTGTTCTTGGGCTGACACAGCCAACTAAGTCAAAGCTCATCTGATAAAGACTGAAACTTCTGGGCTCATTTGTTTTGCTTGCATCTGTCAGCCCATAACACTTGTAAAGATGTGGTCACACAATATCAATGGGACATCTAAGTGCACAAATAGCATGAAATGCAAAAGCTACAGAACAGCTTTCCACATGCCTCACATCATACCGTGACACCTTCATGTCATGGCAGAGGTCTTTTTTTTTACTTCACAGTGAAACCAGTCCTAAAATCATTATGCCAAGGAAAATAAAGCAAGGCAATAATCTCCTTATATCTAAAGCAAACATTTACCAAGATATTTATTTTCATGACATCTGAATAATTTTGATATGAGCAAATTATAGTCATTATCTTCCCCCTTCCCTTTATGTTTAAAACTGTGTATGCAAATGCTTTCTGTTTTCTTCAGCTATGCTAATTAACACACATCTACTTATTTATAGTTTTTATGCTTTCTTGTAAATAACTAGTATTAGCCAGAGATGGTCATACATCTGAGTCAGTAGAGGCCTTTATTATGAAAGCCCTCGATGCATTTGTTAAGCACGTCATCAACATCTGGACTTCCCACTTAGGATCAATCCTATGTCATACTAAGGACTATAAAAACAAGGAAATGTTAGTTCCAGAAAATATGATTGTGTGTAAGAAATATTTCAAACATACAAGAAATGACAGCTATGAATCCATATAAGCCTGAGCTGAACTAGTTTACCAATGAAAGCTAAAGCATTATAACGGGGATTCTTTATTTATTAAATAAACAGGTTATTCTAATCTGCTTTTAAAGAAAATTCATCACCTTTTTTGGCTGTTGACTAACCTCAAGCTTTTCCATCATTTATTGGAACATATTTTATTTGGATTTTATTTTATAGTGCTTATAACAAAATTTAAGCCTCTCTTGGATGCTTGTGTTCATGTCATTGTTAAAGAAGCTGATCTCTTCGGAGATTCTGGGCATGAAAACTGCTCCTACAGGGGGCTATACCTGCATTTTTGAATCAGGTGAAAATAGGCATGCAGGAGCCTCCTGAGCAATCTAACAAGGTCTACCATGCAGCTTTTGCTTCCCCTTTTCCTCACACAATTGTGTTTTCAGCTTATCCAATGGACCTGCTGACATCACAGATCCAGAAATGTCACAGAAACCAAAGCTGCCTGAAGAGCTGCAGACCATCTCCCTTTAAGCCTACTTGCTCACCACTGAAATTTAAAATAAGAAAGATGTAGATAGGTAGATGAATAGGGAAAGGAAAGGAGTAATAAAAGCACTACTGCCATAATTAATTCACATTTTTCAAGCAATCTCATCTCTGAGAGAATTCTAATAAAAGATATGAGCATATTCCATCTCAAGAAAAAAGGGGAGAAAAGACGGTTTTCCTAGACTGCCATTTTCTACCTCTTTTTTTTTTTAATTAACATCATTGAAAGGTCTTTACATTTTTTAAAACAAGTAAGGTTAATCCTGTGTGAAGCATCATTAACCGTTCTTCCATGCTCTGTGATTTCTCTTTTCCTCTATAGGGACAGAAAACACAACTACAGACTATGCAGTTAATTATAGCATACCTACTGCCTCAGCTGTGCTGTTATGACTGTGGGGGAACCACAGGAGAGAACTGAAGAGGTCCTTCTCAAAGATGGCTAAAGGCCACTGGTTTTAGGGCCCTCCTGGTGCAAACCTCAGGATTCTGATTCATTTTTATGTTCTATTTTTTATCTCATTCACAACCTGGAAAATGAGGATCTCTAAGCTGTAGAGCTCATTTGTTCTACTGTATACTTCTGTGCTGGCAGCTGCAAAAGGGTCATTTCCAGGATCACTGTCAGTAGCACATGGATCTGTAGTTGCATGGACAAAAGATTTGGACATCAATCCAACAGGGCATAAGAACAGCATTTTAGCGTGTATTAGCTGCAGAAATAAAAAATGCCCTCTACATCTATTAAATTAAAATTTATAATTGTAATGGAAAGTCTGTGTTCATCATCTTACAGCTTAGCTGGTTCTCGAATCCTTGCTTTGTTATGAAAACTGTCTTTTGAGACTTAAAAGGATACACATGCATAAATCACATTTAGCTACATTTACATCAACAGACATTATTCACTTGCTTCTCAAACAAAGCCCTTAAAATAGACATTTATATAATTCTTAATGTAATGTTCATGTCCATTTTTTCACAGCCCCCCTTCTTAGAAGTTAACATCAATGTTGCCACTTACACACACACACGTAGATAATTTAATTTATGTGAATTGAATGCTACATCAAATTTTTCTTGGAAATGTTATGCTACAAAGCTCTACCTCATCTGTTGCAAATACTACTACTGTAAGAGCACATTGTGACCCTGTCCTTCCACTGTCTAGTTCTTCTGTTACTTTCAACAAAAGATCATCTAAAAAGCAGTGAAAGTGAATATGATAAAATGTAACAGAAAAATCACATCAAATTGAAGCGGCTTATATAATAGCAAGTGTTCTGTGTCTCAAGCAGTGGGTTGGAGTAAATTGAAACTCTGAGCATTATCATGGGGGTGGAAAGAAAAGGAGATATAGCTTGTAAAGACTGTACTTTTTAGCCTGAGAAATTCAATGCAAGAAGGTCAATCTAGTTTATACACTCTGCATGTTAAATACTTAAAATTCACATAATCTATCAATTCAGAAGAATCAGCATATAAGACTACTTCAAGAAGCAACATAAGGTAAACAAGAGTATAGAAATTAAGATATCCTAAGTCACTGAATATTTTAAACACTCAAAAACTCAATGGAACTAAGGGGTTTTTTTCTCATTATCTCCCTTCAGAAAACTCTTTTTTTCCCTTCACTACAGCTAATTGCAACCAGATTCCCAGCCCCAAAAGCGTATGAGGTGAACACTTTTTTCAGCTCCCAGATTACCCTCTACTGCTTTCAAGCAGTGGATTAGACTGAAATGAAGCTGAACACTATCACAATGGTGGAAAAATAGATGGAAAGTAGTATATAGAGGTTGTATTGCTTAGGCTACAAATAAGCAGCTGAACATGTTAATTCCTTCCAGAACTATGCAAGATTCCCTGCATCTATTTTATACATTCTGCAGTTCATGAGTATGTTTTTGCTTACGAAATACCCAATTAGTTCATATATATGATAATATATACGTGTTCTATATATATGAACTAATTAAAAAAAATATATATATATACACAATGGTTCATATATATGAAATATTTCAGCTACTAGTGATTGAAAAAATTAACGAGTCTCTCTCTGCATAGCTTATTATTGGCATAATCATAGGACAATTCAAGTTGGAGGGGACTTCAGGAGTCCAACCCTCTGCTGAAAGCAGGGTAAGCTATGAGATCAGACCAGGTTATTCAGGGCTTGATCCACTCATGTCTTGAAAAACTCCAAGGACAGAGACTGTAGAGCCTAAAACAATATGGCTAATTACACGCATTACATGGCACTTTCTTTCCTGATTGCTTGACTCTTAAGTTGACAGAGAAGAACCTAAACATCGCCAGTGAGAATATACATTTATATATATCAGCACATACATGAACACACAGAGCAAAATACAGTTTCATAAATGTATTCATAATGTTTCCTGCTCCCATAACATGTTTGCAAGGAAAAATATCAGGTTTTGAATACTGTAGGAAGCGAATAAATTGATGAAGGAAAACTTGATGCCTCCGTAAATGAATATTAATTGATACACTGCTAATTATCATAAGGAAAAATTCCTGACTGGCATTAGTATATGTGTTAGCCCTGAGTCAATGCAAGAGGAAAGAATTATTTCTGCTCAAAGGCTGAGAAGAAATGTTTTTCATTTCCCCACCTCAGAAGCTATTTGCATTTTGTTTTTCATAGCTAACTCAATCTCCCTGTACTTGTTCCATAGTTTAAGCTACATGCTGGTAAGCATTAACACCTGTTATCCATCACTGGTGGACTCATCTTATATTTCACGTTGGAAATCCAAGCATCTTTAAGTATAATGAGTGTAATATAAAATACTACAACGGATTCATAGTAGCTCTCAAGAGAAACATTGCAGCTAATTGCAAAAGTCTTTAGGTCAAGTATGTTTGTACTCAAAATGGTACAGCAGCTTTTAAATGATTGCTTCAGTAGATTTGTTTATTGTAAAAAGTCCTTATCACAGCTTTCATTATTCCTTATTTCATTTATTTCTGTACAGCTTCTTACATTTCATCTTTCACTTAATCATCTCAGATCTCCATTAGAAGACATGACTAACCATATTTGGTTTCTCTTCTCTCTATTCCTCTCTCTCCAGGAACACTATCACATATACAACCTGGCTGAAGAGAGTGGGAAGAAAAAGGGGGAGTCTAAGCATATGTGGTGTTGCTTGTTTCTGTTAGAGAAGCAGCGTTTCTCATTTTTTTGAGCAAAAGCTAAGGTAGGCTGTTACCATCCTTAGCTCCTATGAGAGGCTGTCACACAGGTATTGTGCCATTATAAATTTTAATAGTATCAGGCTTTCCAGTATTGCTATAATTCTACAGTTATATTATCATCTTCACTGCTTGCCAAAGCAACGTGCACAGTTTCCTAAATTATGCAGACTAATTCATTTAATTAAATGAAAGCTGCCTTAACATCTTTCATGGATATTGCTATTTAAAACTACAGAGCACAATATTCAATTTATATTTTTGTGGTCACTTCTGTTTAATGTTCTAATAGTCATCATTTGTATTACATTCCTCTTACTTTGAGAGGATAAGTATAGGCCATTAGTATGAATAATAACCATTTATGTACTATTAAACCTTGCATGGGATTATACTTAGATTGTAAGAGGAGCCAGTAGTATTTTATAAATACACTATTGCCTCTCACAGTGAATTTATCTCCTGTATCTTTTCTAAGGAGCTTAATTAACAAATATAATTTGTTTAACTGCCAGTCGCTGAGAAACACCTACCGCTCATCTTAAAAACACTTGCAAAACAGTTTGCCAAAGAGATAAAAACAGGTCAGCTTATTAAGTCTTTACAACGGAGAAGCACATTAAATTACACAATTTCAAGAGTAATGAATAAATACAAAGGCCTACCTGAAAGAAAAACAAAAAGTTACCTGGTTCCTTAAAATTATATTCTTCATTTTTAAGTTTTCAAGTAGGAAAGGCAGTAAGTTTCAAGCATACATTCATATTTATACTAAATACATTTTATCAAAAACATGGATTGGGAATGTTCCTGCAAACACTACTTCTACTCAATAGCACTTACTCAGATAGCTCCACAGTTGTGACATTTCCAACTTAGCACAATATACCACATAACCGAAGTGTTTCCTCTTCTCAGATAATTCAATGGTATTTCCATCTCACTTCCCCAAAGGGGATCTCATTATCTATTCTAAGAGTAGTTTAGGGAAGACTCTTACATAAGGACCAACAGCTTAAAAACTTTTCACCTGCCTCAAAAGTAAGCAATAGTAGTTCTGAACAAAGGAATGTTTATAAGGGCAACAACTTCCAAAAAATCTACATGTAACATTATGATTTTCAAAATAGCATGGAGTAGACTAAAAACAATCATTTTTGAAAAGCAAAATAATAATTCTTCTCTGCGCAAAAAATTTGGAGGCAACACATTCCAACTCGTATGAAAAATAATATGAAATTTACTTTGCCTTTTAGGAGCATATAGACTACTTCTCAGAACTATAATTAGCAGAACCTGAGCTAAAAAAGACTCATTGGTTATTGAGGTTTGAGCATCTGATTAAAACCAAGAACCCCTACTAGCACAGATAAAGGAATAATTTTATCGAAGTAAACTTCTAGCCTGTTTTGACAAGTGTAGCATCTCTTCCTCCAGCTATCTGTGTTTACCTTGAATGCCCAAGGCATTTAGCAAATTTGTAGATATATACTTTCTATGACAACTGCCTGTCAGATTAAAAAGCATGAAATTGGGTTCCTCAATACTAAGTGTCAGCTATCAACTCAAAATAGAATGTCATTGTCTCCAGTTCTTCTTCTTTTAATGAGACTAATCACTACCTCAAAAACAAGGACTACCAGACCAAAAAAAACCAGACTACGTATGTACACGGTCTATGTATCATTTGATAATTTTCAAGGAGAAACAACAGGTCCAACCAAGCTTACAAAAGGCTAACTTCCTTCCACTAACACCAGCCCTGTTACACCAGCTGTACTTCTAGAAGCGGCAAGCAGTACTGCAGAACAACCTGCCCAGCCCAAGATCTGATCAGAAATGCAGAGTAACGTCCCCATCACAGAATGCCTGGACTGTGCTTCCCAGCAAAGGCAGATGCTCAGGAGAAATGTTGAAAACTGGACTCAATGAGCAACCAAAGACAGACTTCTTGGGTACAGAGCTCATAGGACTGATATGCACAGCAAGGAAATTGACAACTTGTTTTCTTCTACCCTGTCAAGGGAAGCAGAATTTTGTGCCTTTTTCTAGGAACTAACTAAGAATATAGCTCAATCGTTTGTGTAAACAGAATGGTTATCATCAAACTTTAGCTACCTGAACTAAAAGAAAAACATTATGGTCTCTACAGATGATCAGAGAAAGAAGACAGAAGTTACTTACATATTCATCCATCACATTCATTAGTCCATTACACATATTGATCCTTCATTTACTAAAGTAAATACCATATGGTGTTGAACATCTCAATGTAAAGCTCAGTAAGGAATCTAGTTAATGACAGCTAAAAGGAATAATCAGGCAGAAGAGATAGCTAATACACACTCACTATCACATATTTGGGGCCAGTAAATGACTGTGCTGCATTGTAGATTAGATGCAATTCTCCAAGGAAAAGGAAATCAAACTGATATTTCAGTATTAAGCCAGTTACAGACATAGGAGTAATAGATAATTATAACTGACACCAAGGACAGCTACGCTCAAACAATTCCTATGCATAAAGCTACCAGAAAATATCAGGGGCAAAATTAATTGCTAATGATTTCATAATGACAATCACCAGCTCTATTAGCTTAATGGTCCATAGTAGCAGAATACAACTGCAATGCACTCTGGAGTTTCAGATATTGGAAGACAAAGCTCCAGTTTGTGTTTATAAGTAAACTGCTGCCACCTGTCCTGTAGGCTAACTTCTCCTGTAAAAACCTAGAGGGATCTTTTATGCTTGGAGTCAAAGCAAGGTTTTTGACTAGGGATGTATGAATAATTAGTCCTATAGTTAACTGACCAAACTGGGATGCTAAAAAGAAATACAATGTACTCCATTTAATATAAGCATAAAGTAATATTTAGAAGATTTTGGATCCCTGAGAGCTTAATTTCAACTAAATTCAGCAAAGCTTTTTTTTTTTTTTTTTAAATGTATGGATATTTGACTTTCAAAGATACATATAGTTTCAATGGGGAGGAAATTCAATACATTTAACACCATTTAACACACAAACTACTGATCAAAATATATAACCTTTGTCTGAGAAAAGTTACATCGGAGTTACATTTTTGCTCATACAGCGAAAAACCTTCAACTGCACCCTTGCATGTTTACAAGGATCAAATATTAAGTACTATCATTGTCCTGTAAACTTGTGCAACCTGCTTTCTCAGATCCTTGTTCTCCCCTTTTTCATCATCCTCTATCTCCTGAACATTGTCAGTCTCCTTTTTCTCCATCTTCTCCACATTGAAGAGATTAACTTCTAAAATTACAAAGCCAAACCCAGACATTCTCCTCCTAAATATTTTCTTCTTTAAGATCACAAAAGACAGACCTACTCCCTTCTGGAACTTGTATAAAAAGAAAGCAGCAGAAAGTAGCTCTATTAGTGTCAGAGGAACTACCCTGCATGTTCATCATGTAAACTCATGGGGAATTTAGTCCATAATTATTAAAACTCTGTATTTGTCACAACTGTAGAAGCAAGAAGGCTTCT
>NW_010303132.1:118010-120223 GCF_000700745.2 Antrostomus carolinensis
CAAGTTAAACTACACCATAGTCGCTGCAGAAACTTGCAAGTATGTCAAATGTGTAAAGCAATTCTTCAGAGGGACAATGCTGGAGGTTGTCATGGCAACTCTTCTCACTCCTTCCCACTGATTTTTTGGCAAGTATTTTTAATTTTTTTAAAATCATTTTTACTCCTTCCCTCCTAGTCCTTTTCCCTTTCTTCACACAATATGAATGATACCACTGAAAATTAAGAGCATGCAAAAACACCAGTGTGAAGCCACTTCAGATAGAAGACGAGACACATCTAGCCTATACACGAGGGGTTTATGCTATCACAAGTGCAACAGTCCAGCTAGCAATAAAAGCTGTTATGTTTTGGTTTTTCCTGTAGAAGACATTGTATGTGGTTGAGCTGTTAATGTTTACTGAAAGACTCCAGACAAGAAACAATTTAAAAGGCCTGGACACCTGAGAAGTCTATGACCTAATAATCTCCATCTAGGATATACTGCTTTGTGATCTGTTTTATTTCAATAAAAGCAAAATTATTTTGGCAAAGACAAAAGGTTCATCTAGTCCAGTGTCCTGTTTCTGGTAGTGGCCAGTATTCAGGGCGATTCCAGCAATGGTGGACCATACGTCTATGCAAACTCAAAGCCTACGCAGACAGTTGAGGGAAGACCTCAGTATTTATCAATTTCTGATTTAGGTCCTGTGAGGTTTTTCTATGGGAAACTGTGTGTGGGGAAACTATTCTACAGTTAACAGTGTCCACAAAGGCCAACAAATATCCTCGAAACTCCCAAGGATAGTAACCAAGACCATGCAAGTCCATGTTGGCAGCTTGTGAAAGGCAGATACTTTATCTCTACACAACTCACATTCAAACACAAGAAAAGTACTTGTGGTTTTAACCAAATGACCAGACCATACTTACCACATAATAATGGCATGTATACCTAGAAGACCTAAAAGACATGTAAAATGGATGGAAATCCGAAGCATTATGGGCTTCAACTCACCTAAATAATGAATGAACTTATGTCAATTTTCTGCTAATTTTTATTCAAAAGGCAGTGACTAGACTTGATCAACACTAAAATATATCATAGACAGAATGGGCTATATAACAGAATGGGAACCCAAAACTGTATTGCTATCAATCAGTTGCTGAAAGCAGTATTCAAAGCACTGGCCACAGCCTCCCTGTGCCAGACAGAAAGCACAACTAGTAAGAGAAAACAAGATTAGCACAGTGGAATAGACACCTTGTGAGTCTCCACTACATGTACATAAATAAGTTAGCTCTTCTTGGGGTTTTTTTTCCCTGTTTGTGTCTTTTCATTTACAGTAAATCTAGAGATGTTGTTGTGCTGGATAGTTCAAAAGCTGTCATGCTGTATTGCCTCACATTTTCATGGGCTATTTAACATAGCATAGGACAGTGCTTCACTGTGTTCAACATAAACATACAGGAAAACTCTTCTGCTGATTCAGCACACTTGGCAAATTTGACATCTATATCATGTACAAGACAGATTTCCAGTTGTACTTACAGCCTTATTTATGGCCACTATCCAGCCACAGGGAAATTGAGAACAGTGCCAGCATAATATAGAATTTGCAAGGTCTAACTGTACTATAGTACAGACTTAACAATAATCAAATTTACTTTAAAGCTTATTGTTCTGTTGTCTGTCTTTTAACTTCTGAAATAATTTAATACAATCACAAAAGATGTAAAAGTACAGTTAAAAAAAAAGGAAAAAAAGAGAAGTGTAAAGATACAAAATATTTTGGAGAGTAGTACTGGATAACTAATCACAAGCACTCTTGGGTAATGAAATACTGAGTCTAACAGGTCACTGATATCAGAGGCAAGCATGAAATATTATTGAAAAATGACACAAAAGAATAGGATTGATCTGATATGGCAAAATTAATAAGTAGAATATAAAAATCTGTAAAAAAACACTTGGACTTTTTCTATAGTCAATAACATTGTTGCTGCTGCTTTAGAACCTACTTGTGTTTTTTTAGGCTATTTATAGGAATGACGTGAGTTTGTGCAATTACACTTTGTCATCTGAATAAGCCTGGTGGATTTGAACTCTACTTTTTTTTCTGTATAACCTGAGGAGCATGCAATGATGTAAGTTTTTTTCTTGATTATACCAAACATTCAATTTCTTAAGGAAAACAAAATATAATTTGTTATGATGGTGTGCTTTAAGGGGGG
>NW_010303132.1:120261-147622 GCF_000700745.2 Antrostomus carolinensis
AGGCTTTGTTTTGTCTGAGGGGGAAAGATGTGTGGTCATGAAAAACCACACAATCACTTCCTGATTACACCACCAAACCAAAAACATGTCAAAGGCAACAAGAGAATGCATGACATGAGTTAACTTGTAAATACATTACTTACCTTTGAGAAACATCAAATCTCCACCTGTTTTGCTTCAAGTACTGCAAATAGCTGCTTATTATAACAAGAAATCAATGGCTGAGAGTATTTCATTGTCTCTCCTAAAAGAAAAATGGGTAAAAATCTGCATTTATATCTATGCTGTGTTCATGCCTTACATGTGTCACTATTGAGCATTTATGCCATTAAAAGTTTAACATCACAATTAGCCCAGAGTTAATAATTCCATGTCATGTTATACACAATTTCCTGGTACAAATAAATCCTGATTAAAGCCATTCACATTTAGAGTCCCACCCGTCACTTGGGATTTCTATTCTGTTAGTAACATTTTCTTCAGGTACAGTGTTGCATTCTAGTAGCAGATCTATAGTCATCTCCCTTCGCAGAGAGCAGTGGGAGCACCCCATGCCTTTACACAGTTCAATAATCATTTACTCATATACATTAATGCTGAATGTATGTGCCCACTTATCGTTTTGTTGTAAAAATTTAAAACAATGAACAATAAGTTGGATAAAATTGCATCTTTAAGAAAAAGGAAAAGGGAAACAAAAAGATATTCTGAAGGAAGGGTCTTTGGAGAGCATGAAGCTGTCACGACAGGTGACTCATGTTGGGCTGCATTAGTCATGTCATGGCACATTATATAACCAGAGGCAATTGACACAACATAAACCGACACATCACAACATAGTTTGTCAGCAGCAATGTGTATAAAGCTAGGCTTTTTAAAGAAAACACAGGGAAGAAAGGATTGTGGGTTTTATAAACACCACTTAGGAGAAAAATAAAATAAATTAAAAAAAAAAAAGGTGTGAAACATTCTGCTGTAAGTTACATTTTTGGCAAGGACACATTCTGCTGTCCCTAGTTTTTTGGGGGATTTGAATTCAGTAAACTCATTGATCTCAATGGGCTGAATTCAGTTGAACCCCCAAATAGTTTCTCTTCCTCAGCAGCAAATTTGACCGTGCACATTTAGCAATTTTATAGTTTCCCTTTAGACGCTACATTCCTACCTGCTCTCTGAAACGACCTCACGATGCGCATTGAGGTTACAGTGTAACTACATATAGAGTACAGCTCACCACTCTGGAGAGCCCTCACCAGGGGCCTCATCTCACACCAACCTGTGCTGTTGTAAGCCACACACCTGCACTTCCCCAGGCAGGTGCAAATCCAGCCACGGTTCGGTACCACCAGCCCCCCCTCAGGCAGCCATTTTGAATCTGCAAACCAACGCTTACACCACTCGGCTTTCCTGCTCACCTTGGGAAGAGGAAATCTCATATCCTGGACCCTGCGTGGGAAGGGCACGGGCAACCCACTCACAAGCATTATAGAGGAGTCACTTCGTACATAAGTCGAGGCCAATGATGGGGGACAGGCCCACAGACATCCCTCAGCCAGGCAACCACAGCCCGACGCAGGGGACGCCGTCGCTGCCTCAGCCTGAGGAGGCGGCAAGGGCGCGGCCAGAGCGGGAAGGCCCCGGGCCGCCTCACACCACTGCCCCCGCCTCAGCCCGGGTCAGCTGCCGCCCAGGTTGGCCTCCCCCGTGGTTGTGTGCAGGTGCAGAGACTGGGAACCTGCTGGGCAGGGAATCAGTACCGGTGTTATAAGAATATAGCAAGGAAACGGTTCCAAATTGATGGCACCGGCGAGAGGGACACCTTACCCCTGAGCTCGCTGGGGCCGTTCCCATATTCGTGCTCAGCCAAGTGCTGTTCCTGCTAAATCACAACCACTGAGGTGCAATTGTCAGACGCTGCTGTGAGAAGAGCTGGAGGTTCCCATCTGCCGTGGCTGGCAGTGAGGGATTTATCACCACAGCCACAACCCAGCTGGGGCTTGATTAGGCTATTTCCCAGGTGAGTCAAACACCACATCCTAGCCAGGCCAACAGGAAGTACAGTAAGCTTATTTCAGATGGAAATAACCCCTGATTCCCCTTTTCTGTGAGCCATGTATCAAAATTTTCCTATGGGGCTACAATTCAGAAGGTACAGGCGCCAAATGGACATTGGACTAAGAGTCTGCAGATCTGTGGAAAGCATCTCTGATGGACTGTGAAGGTAATGACCACATTTCAGCTATATCAGGGCATGACAGGGGCTCTCCTCAGAGCCTCTCTTACAGCTCAGTAAGCTAATATGGGTACTTAGTAAAAAATGTACTTTGGCAGCTCCTGAATTCCTGCTCTTAGGATGGTGAACTTTAAATAGTTATCATTACTGCTGTTTCTGAGTTCCACATCACAGAGTTCCACAGACAGATAAATGCACATAAGGCAGACTGGTGGAGGTCAGTTTGCACCATGTGTTCACACTCATAAAGGATTTTTTGTTGTTGTTTTTCATTCAAAATCTGGCTTCTTACATAGCATCTTCAGAGGATTATACTTAAATGCTGAAATACAATTACATAGGAAATTATGTTTAAATGCAGCTGTTCAAATAGCAAACCAGAGCACCCATACCCCTCTAGAGATTAAACACAAGTCCTGTTACGTTTTCCAAGCCTGAAAATCTACAATCTACATTAGCACATCAAGCCTTTTCTGATGATACATCTGACATAAGAAGTGAGGGGTCGGGCTTGGGAAAGTTGTTTACTTGATCCTAACATGCATACAGCTCCAATGTTCAGTCATGGGGCTCTGCAGAAACATCAGGGATCAGCAATGGGATGGGATGGGATCAGCAGGGAAGCAGTATGTGATACACGATGCTAAACCTCTGTATTCTTTCCATTTCCCATACAGCAATCCACCTACCTCTGTGTGAATACAAATGCTTAACCAAAATCCCAGTCCAGGTGAAGTTTGGAGAGAGTCTGAAATCATCCTGAGAGTTTGCAGAGGACGCTGCTGTTTCCAGTGAGAAGTTATAGTGCAACCATTTCAGAATACAGAGACATGACCACTATCTGTCTGTCCAGGTTGAGGTTTATTTACTAGAACATGCGTGAGATCTGGGCAACCAATATCATAATTAACCAATGATTCGCCTATGGGCCAGCAGGTCTCTCAGTAGGAACATTCTGTCGGACATCCTCAGGCCTTCATACCGCACCCACCAGTAGAAAGCAGCAGCCCTTCTGCTACTTACATTTTTACATACAAGTAAGTTTTCAGGGAACATTTCAACCTCAGCAATTTAATGACTAAGCTTTGTACCTACAGTCTTTCTACCGCTCTAGGCTTAACAGAAGAAGTACTATATTCAACCCACAATTCACACTGGAAATTTAATTTACAAGTGGACACTCCAGAGACATAACTGGAATGTGACATCCTTCCCAGCAGAGGCAAACACTTTGAAGGGAGGAAAGTTTAGAACAGAGGATGTCACTTTTAACATGATAAGCAGTGCCAGTCACTGAGAGTCACTGAGGTAACACCAACCTTCTTAGTTGTAGTGCTTGCCACAGATCCACCTATGGCTGGATTTGCATGCCCCAGCTCTTCCCTCCTTGCTTGGAACTTTATAGATCTGGTAGCAGTTTTTAAACAGAAACAATGTGAAAAGATACTTTCATGTGTGTTTGCAAATAACTTGACATTTCTTCTATCTTGTTTCCTCTTAGACTATGTACAATAGTAATTTTTAGAATTACAGTTTGTTACAGAAAAAGACCTGTAGAGCTCCACTTACTAATCACATTAGTTTTTTTGTTTCCTTTTATGAAACTTTTTTTTCCAAATCAAGAGTATCAACATGCTTTGTCTTGAAAATTCTCCAACACCCAAAACATTGTGAGTGCTGTTCATTTTTGTCAAGCAGAAATGAACTGCATGGTTAGAAACATCCTTTTTGTAAATCATTACCTTAGAGCCTATCTATTTTAAAGCCCATGTTGTTCAGAGGTAAGATGCGTGCACCCTTTGTGTATTTTCCTCACCCCTCCATTATGTACACAGTAAACACATGGACACAGTAAATCTGTATGTTTTGTCATCTGTACAATATCACACTTCATTTCCAGTCATGTTTTTAAAGATGCACAGTAACTTGAGAAAAAAAAACCTGAAACAAAACTATGTCACCCTCACATAAGTCTTCATCATTCTTTATAACGAGAGAAGCCTCTGAGAGAGATAGCTTTCCTTTTGTTTATTTTTTTATTTTTGGTATTTGAGCATGTAACAGAGATTAGGAAAAAAAAGCTGTGGCAATGTGATCAGTCCAACCTAAGGGCAATGTCTTTTTACTCATCGGGCTATATTTAGAACTGTCACTTGTTAAAAATGCTGTCACCTAAAATGAATTTACAGAAGAGGCTTTGCATTATACACATGGCCTGAAACACTTGTACTGTAACATCACAGCAACAAAAATAAAAGGAAAGTGTGATTGTACAGTCTAGTATTGGCTAATTTGTACCAGTTTCATACAAATTTTAGCATTTAGCATTAATATGCTCTGTTGCTAAGGAGCTCTTCTTCCATTTCATTCTCAAACAATGTGTCTGTTCTTGCTTAAAGTAGTATCTATACCAAAGCACCGTGTTCTTTTGCAGTCAGAAGGATACTAATTTCAAGGTACCAACAGAGCTTCACTAGGCCTTAATCCTGTTCCTGATAAAAAAATTATTAGATGCCAGTATATGAAATCATAGCATTTAATCATGCTCTCAAATGTTTTTCTTCCAGTGGCTGGATAAATTTACTTCAATACATATATTACTCCCTATACAAGAAGTAGGGCATACAACTGAAATAGCAAAGTTCAGAGCATATTAAACTAGAAATTGAAGAATCCCCAGTTCAAGCCCATGGCTTTGCAGTTGTGACTTGGATCATGGAAGAATTGTCCTCCTGAAGATAAGAACTAGTCATTTATGCAAAAGACAGTAAATGTTTAATAGCAAAAGTTCCATGTCCTATAGTAATATCCAAATTAACTCAGAGGAAACCTACTACCAAAAGCTGGGCAGTTGGAGAGGAAGCACCCCTTTATTTTGTATGGCCCTAGCAGCATAGCTGTGTCACTTCTAGTACCCAGCTGAGCTCTTTGAGATCTAGCTGAGATAATTCAGCATATTGACTTCATTAAATAAATGGCATAAATTAAACTGTAACACTGTCCCAAAATAACACTCTTCTGTCAGCCATATCACGTGTATTCCAGATTTTTCTCCATGTCCTACAGTACTTCAGGCTGCAGAACGATGGCCTTTCAGCACAAGTACATCACGGAGACTCTTGTCATCACCAATGTTATCCTTTTATGTAACCCAAATAGGACTACTTATCTCTTGTTTACATTGAAAATGTTTAATGAAATAGCACAATATACAATATACAGATGAAACAGGCTAGGATCAGTAAGAGGTTAATTAATGTTTTAGAATAAATTCTGTATCCCCAATATTTAGTATATCTCTGCCGCTTGCACATCCTCTTCTGCCTTTAAAAGAACTAGGACGCATAGAGTCAGCTCACGTCTGGCTCCAGTCCTTTCCATATTATATACCAGCCTTGTGTCATGCATTAAGCCACGCTGCAAAAACCTTGAGAAATAGATCTCTTGGGGATGTTGTGACCTTGTATGGATTGCTGCTATGAGGACTCGACCCTTTGTTTTAATGACACCCCCCTATACATGTTCACCATGCAGTAAGTAAGAAGCCTGGATTAAAACAACCCATGATGTTAGGGGGAAGTTACAAAGTCTTCAACTTGTTCCAGCAAACATTTTTCCTAATGCAAAATAATTCAAGATATGAGGCTCTACAAACTGTCAGGTTTTTTTCCCCTAGACTTTTATATCTGGGTCATACAGTCATGTAACATCCTTGGGTGTGATCACAGCTATTGATTCCAGTGCTGAAAGTGACAGACTAAATGGTATACAATAACAACAGTGCATGAAACAGCAAGAAGAGTAGAGCAGGTCAGTCTGTAATTTGCAAGCACGTGCTTGCTGAGAGTGAAAGCAAGAGCATAGCCCTAAAAAAATGAAGACTTTGTTTCTTTGTTTATGACAAAGAAGTTTATATCTTTAAAAGTGATCTCCTGACTGAAAAGAAAATAAGGCATTAATAAATGTTTGTCTCTTGTATGCACAACAACACTCAAGAAAGTTAATCTAAGAGAATTTCTAAAATGGATTATTTAAACAGTGTTAAATCCTTCAAACAAAATAACTTTGCTATTTACAAAGTCTCTTAGTTATACATAATATATTGAAACAGGACTCTACAATGGAATATAATGTTGATACCTTCAGAGCTTCATTATCTAGAATATATTCTCTGTCAAAATTTTACTATCAAGAGTTGTACAGAATGGACTATAGCCAGAACTATCCTGGTTTAGGGCATATTTTTAATATATAATAAAATAATCACAGTTAATAATTACAATGGGACTTTAAAATGTAAGATCAGCAAATGTAATTCATTAAATTCCTGTAATTAAACTAGCCTTCCTTACAGAAGAGTCATAGAAAATGAAAGACAAGCAGCAGCTCAGGCATCTGTTAAAATTGGTTTGTTCAGGACAATGCTTATATTTCTATTAATTATGCTGTATAAACACAAGCAGCATTGATTAGAGACATTCTGCTGAACATACTGTAACAATGGCACTATGGCATCTAAATGCTTTATTTTATCTTTATTACCTCAGGGTAATGAATTGTAATGTAAAGAGCTGATGAGTAATTAAACTCATCAACTGTAGATTCAGAGATATTTTTAGCATCATATGATGGAAAGTCCTCTCAAGAGTAGCAAGGATATATTTTCACAGCATATATTATATTCCTTAACAGGTCTCATGAGGGAGCACTTCACACTGTTGCTAAATGGTGAAATTATGAAAGAACACTGTATCTACCTTCATTTTTTAATTTCTTCCCTGCGCAGGATCAAGAACTTTAGATAGAACTTCTTGGTAAGCTAAAGCCATTTTCTGTTTGCTGAATACTAGCTGGGATAAAGTAGATCTCGTCTCCACAGACACCACACATATGTTATCAGATAATGTTATTAAAATGGTCAAAGTCCATCCCAAAACTTTTTTTTTATTGCTCCAAAGTATCCCTTCTAATTTCCAGCTTAAATTCATCCAGGACTAGTTTATATCTCTTTGTTTGTACGTCAGACTTTAATTAAATAGTAATTTTCATTCCTTCTGAACTTCTCAAAACAATGAGACAATGCAATCACAGGCCCTTTTGACTTCCAATCTGCTGAAATAAAAAGCCTAAACTCTTAGATTCCACTTAGATGAAATGCTCTGTTGACCACAGCTTGTCTTTTCAGAACATACAGTACTCAGCTCACCCATCCAGTAATATTCCAAGTAAGATCTTGCTAGTGCTCTTTACAAGCACACCTCATCTCAGATGGAAATACCTGTCAGGGATTTTTTTTTTCATTTATTTTTTTTAAGCTAAAAAAGATTGATTGCTCAAAGTAATTCACCAATCAATTAATACACTTCAGTCCTTTTCCTACTGAAAAACTCTGAGCTTATGAAGAAAAATGTTTATGATTAGTCCCCAAAAGCTTGCCTATGCACCATCCATTATATTTTGTCCCAGTACTACTAAGAGAATTCCTCAGAGCATCCAGATCTTTGCACTGACATTCCACATTTGGGCATTACAGATACTAGCTTGGATATTGGAGGCAGCTTGGTTAAGGGCCCTGAAACAAGTGTATTTATTACAAACCATAAACATAGGAAACGGAAGCAGTAAACTGCAAGCAGACAATAGGAAATGGTGGAAAGTAGACTGACACTGTGGGCTACAAAAAAATGAGCTACAGTTACCACAAACAGCAAACAGTGATTTATCTAATGGTGAACAGAAATCAACAACAATAATCTGCCCCTTTTGGCACCCTCACAGCATGCAGCAATTGAAAAAAACAGAAATGTAGAAACCACTTCCTACTCTCTTAAGCAAGCATGTCAATGAATGTTTAGTTCTCTATCCTGACCTTCCTACTGAATGGGCATCAAGCCCAGTTAGAGCTTCACAACTGAGCCAGGCTCATGCCTCCTGAGCAGCACTGGCATTCAGAAACTGCGTAACACTACAGAGCTGCTGCTGAGCCCTGTGCCTGCAAGCTCTGTACCCCTCACTTCATGCACCCACCTGAGAATCACTGGAGGTGATGTGGAGGAGACTGAGCTTTTCTAAGTGACAAGCACAGAGCTCAGAGAGGGAGACTGAAAGGACGAATCATCAGCCATATGGGAGCTGCTAGTTCTTTTCACTGCCTCCTGAACCTGATCATCATGTACTTTAACTTCTTTATCCAGCCTGATGCTGCCTTCATATAGCTTTGGGGGCTTTTTCTTCTCTCAGTTGTATTCAGCCAAATGACTGTCAGAACTACCAGTGAGCGCTGCTGCTCCTTGCTTTCTATACCTGAAATGAATGATTAATTGTTTCAGACATTATCTACCTCAGGCTTGGAAATCCACCTAAAGTTCCAAATAACCTACTAAGCATTCACTTCTTTCATATTATGTCTGTGCTCCAGATTCCACCTCAAAGCAAAAATATGATTGCTTGGTGATTCAGCAATTCCATTCCAGTCTTTGCACTTTGCAAGAAATTCCACTGTACTATAGGTTTTTAGTCTACTTCTTACGGCTTAGTAAGAATCCAGACAAAAGCCCCTTCTCTGTGTGGTGCTCTTGAGGAGCTGGTGACATCTCCTGATTAGTGGGGAAGACTAACAAAAAAGACACATTTCCAATTATTTTTGCTAAGTCATAGTGTGCCATGGGGTTGTTTGGGTTTTTATTTTCTATCTTGATTTTCAACATATATACAATCAATATACAAACATATTTAGCCATTCCTTGCAAGATACTTTAAGATCTGCATAAAAAGAGCTCTGTTACTGCTCAACAATTTTAAAACTGCAGTGTCAGGTACATCCATCTTCTGTTCTAAAATAAAATACACTTTACTACATTTTTGTTACACCTTTTTCATCATTTCTGCACTAATCTCTCACAGATATTTAAGCTATTTTCCTATTCCTACCAATCTTCATTTATCTTGCTTCTTTGTGTTTTTTGTGTTTGGGGTGTGGGGTTTTTTTCTGGGGGGGGGGCTTGTTTTTTGGGGGGTTTTTTTGAAGCAGGAGTGTCTTATTCCAGCTCAGTTTAGAACCGATTAATGAAATAAAGCAGAGATCATTCCACAGAAAATTACTAGAAATGTTCTATTACTTGCTGATCCTGGCCAACACAATCGGTCTGTGTTTTGAAATCACCTTACCTGGGAACAGATCCAATGTTTCATTGTGTAACAAATGATTTTTGGGGGGTTTTTTTGAAGCAGGAGTGTCTTATTCCAGCTCAGTTTAGAACCGATTAATGAAATAAAGCAGAGATCATTCCACAGAAAATTACTAGAAATGTTCTATTACTTGCTGATCCTGGCCAACACAATCGGTCTGTGTTTTGAAATCACCTTACCTGGGAACAGATCCAATGTTTCATTGTGTAACAAATGAGCCCTTTATTGTGCGACAATATCACCAGTTAAAGTCAATGCATGATTATTCATTCCTGAGACATTTTTGTGATATTCTGCTTAGTGAGTACCACCTCACCATTGGTGGTATTTCCATCTGTAATAGCCTCACCATGTGAGAAGAAAAATGAACCTGAGCTTCTGAAGAGTGAGTCTTCCCTGATCAAAGCACTTTTTCCCCAAAGAAAACACATATTTTTCAGTTCCTCAAGGAGACAGTACTTCACATCACATCTTTGCATGAAGCTGAAATAATAATATGCTCTGTTACACTGAAGTATTGAGAGATTGTTAATACTTAAAAACAAAAGTACATTTTACTGCAATTATCAAGAACTATATTGTGACTCTTCCTCTGCTACGTATAAGAAAAATGTGTAAGAAAATGCACATGGGTCACTGCATGCAGTAGATGAAGCATGAGAATGGGAGCTGTGTTCTTCTGCATTCTAGTCCTAGCTCTGACAATCATCATCTTGCTTCAGGCAAATCACTTGGAACTCCTTGGATGCAGCTTCTCAATCTATAAAATAATAAAAATATTTTACAGTCTAAAGCTTTCAGCATAAATTAAGGGCTATGAGAACTATTATGCCTGAATTAAAAGGAGCTGAAAACAATTTTTAACTGCAAGGTTCTGAGCCAAATGTAGTCCAGTGGCAACCAAACATGATCCAGATGAAAATTACTGGGATTTCATTAAGAGCCTAACAGAGTCTTTGTGACTTCATAAACTGACAGAGTAACACCGGCCCAAAGTGCTCAGCTAATTAAGCAGGTTTACAGAAATAAGATTATAAATTAATGTGCTGGGTTGTAGACATACAGCTGAAATTAATGTATGTGTGTGTGTGTGTGTGTGTGAGATAAGAGTTTACCATTTCTGATGTATCATCACAACAGCTGTGCTTTCCTGTTCTGTCACCTAGTTTTTTCCTTCTCTGCAATTTCCCCAGTTTCTCACACATTCCCAAACTTCTAATACCCCATTTCAAAAGGCAGCATTATGCATTCACAACTTATGGGAGAGTAGAGATATGCTGAGTGGTCAGCTGGTCAGATAGGCTACTCACTGCATCTCAGCCAGAGAAAGGACTAAACAGCACACTAACATGAAAACAGCTTGCAGACTGTATGAGCCCAGGCTAGATTCCACAGTGCCACTGAATTTTGCTCCATTTTATTTTAAAGGGCTTTCCTCATTCCAGCTAGCATAAGATCTATTTACCTACTTTGGTTTTTAAAAGGTCACCTTTCCCTGTGTTAAAAGGTAAAGTTCCATTTTATTATAAAAGCTTTACAATGGAAAAATGAAAGCACTATGCTTTTGCTCAAATTTTATACTTATCTATTTATTGCTTAAAAATACCTGGCCAAAAAAATAAATGGTATTTTTTAATATAATATCAATTAAATTTACATTAAAAAGTAATAAAATCAAGAGGAAAAACTATACAGACTATATACTTGAAATTCAAGCTTTATCTCTTCTGACACAGCTTAAATTTAAAAAAAAAAAATAAAAAAATCTGAACAAGCTATTACATAAAACTAAGAGATAACTCCATGGTAAAATTCTCTAACTGCAACCCACAACTATCTAAACCTCTATGAAAAACATATGTTTTACATAAAAATAACTGGCATTATGTTACTGTGCAATGAAATCTCGGTACAAGTCATAGTTAATTATACATTCAGGAAAAAAGTGAATAATGTAACCCACATCTCAGATTAACTCAAAAGAACAAAGCAAAAAAATCCTTCAACCCTTTATAACCCTACACTGTATTTCTACACAGCCATTAAAGGAATAAGCAACAAAAAGCCTTAGTCTTTACTAATTGAAGGATACATCAAAACTCAAATTAAAAATGTTCTGAACTTGGATAATTACTCAAAGGGGAGATGTATGCTGTAATACTTTAAGGCTCAGCTAAATTGTAACCTAAAGTTTGGGCTGGAGTTTCAGAAGCAGGGTTGTATGGAACTAGGAAACTCCTGTGCAAATTGTTCAGCTATCCTTTGTATTTTAAATAGGGAAAGCAGAGACACTACTCAGAGCCACGCTGTCCTTTTAATTCACTTTAATTTTTTTAAGTATCTCATTGATCACTGAGACTTAAGTACTTTAGTAAATCTTTTTTTAAAGAGCAATTTAGATATGCATTTATATATGAGTGCCATAACTATCATAAGTCCTTGAAATTACTCTCCTTTGAGATACAAGGCAGTAGTTTATCTATCCACCCTCTGATTAGGGACCATATGTTAATGGAGTCTACACATCAGTCACCATTTTGGTCAATGGTGAAATGTGATCCTAATGTCAATGGCTTCTTAGATATTGCTACAAATAATTTGGTATTCTATTTCATTTTATTAGCAAACTCCTCATTATTTATGTGATTATAGGATAGGAGATTTCACAGTTCTTTTGTTTATATATAGCACAGTTGCTAATTGCTTTTTGTTGCCCTGAGGAGATGAGGAAAGTCATCTTATTACCTACATTCATGATAATTTTATCAATTCATGTATAGGAAATAAAAACTACTTTCAACTCATGTGGAATGTCTGGGCTACTAAAGTTGAATTTGTCTCAACTAAGTGACAAATTAAAGTATTACTTCTGAAGTCTGGAAACCAGAAGACACAGACCAGTTCAGAGAAAAGCATAGCCCTTTGCTGCATAAGAGATCCAACTAAACAGTCCTAATGGTCTCCTCTGGCATGAAAAACTATTATTCTCTTAATGTGATTATAGGATTATGGTATTGTATTTTATACCTGAGAATTGGCTTGGGTTTACAGTTTCTAATCTATAACCTAAGAGAACAGAAGTCATTTCCTCTTCCCGAAATTTCACTCATGCTCTCTCATCACTTATTCTCATTAGTAAGATGTTCCAAAATCAGTATTTGTGCTGATATTAACTATTTAGAAAAGTTTATATATATACACAATGGCATGAAAGATTTGATCCAAAGCTCACTTAAATTAGTAGGAGATTTTCACTTATTTCATTAGGCTTTGAATCAGAGTGGAATTATTTGGTTTCTGGCACTTTAGTATTACTGCAAAGCACTCTAGTTAACACTTTACATAAAAGGACACTCCACCTACTGCAGGAAGCCAGATTAAGTGGAGATGAACATGTAGGTCTAAAAAGATTTGCCCTCAAAGTGTGCTTTGCTTCATCTTTACTGAGTTTGTATTATGCTGTAAAAAGAGCAAAGATTAAATGAGGTATAAAATACTGGGCAGTAAAAAACTAGTTGTAAAGAAAAATTAAACACCAACAGAAAAAAGGAACATACTAATGAAAACACAAACAGTATCACATATACATGATCCTCCTTGATTAAGTTTCGTAAACAAATACTCCATTTCACACGCTAGAGTAACCCTATGAGCCTTAACATTTCGTGGTTTCCACACACCCAGACACAGTCACGTCTTCACATTGCACAGGCCTGCAATACAGTCCCAAGATTGATTTGCCATACAGAACAGTGAGCAAACAGCAGTTCTTCTGACTTGCAAAAATTCTCACTCTAATCACTAATAATCAAAATACTTTGTAATAATTCTTGAATTGAATGTTCTTTCATAATGTATCTAGTAATGGTAGAAAAATCAATTCATGCATCCAAGAGCTGACCATCTTCATATAACACAGGTCACAGAATCACAGAATGTGATCTGTGATGAATCACAGATTAACAGGCTACTTGTGTTTGACAAGAATTTACCTCTTAATCATTTTACAGATTGAAAAAAAATACCCAACCCATCTTGACCTATTCCCATAAATCTGCATTTTAATGGCTAAAATTCTTAGCAGCAAGGATCTCATAAATACAGAAGAAATATTTAGGGCAAGATTTTTAAATGGCATCTTTTTCTTTGGAGAGGGATGGAGATGCATTTAACATTCACTCATTCACTTTCCCATTCCATCAAATGAAGATGAGAATATATAACCAACAGTGCTATTGGTAACAAAAGATATCATTAGACCGTTTCACTGGAAATGGAAGACTCTTGCTTACAGAAACATCTTTCTTCTTTTGTCACCCCCACATGCAACTCTGAAACCAGCATCTCTGTCACGGAAGCAGCATTAGAGTAGTGAAAGCACTGAACTATTTCTTGTACTGTACTGACATAAAGTCCTCTGGTGATTTAGGGCAAGATTGACCATTACATTTCTAGACCGCCTACAAAAGCCAGTCGGGAGTTTACTTACAAACTCTCTGCGCTATTCGCAGAAGTCTCCAGGACTTCTCTTACATATGACATCGCCTACCTTCTGCAAATGCCTGAGTGTTGGCTGTATTTGCAGCCCCCAGTATGTGTGAATGAGAGAGAAATATGATCATTCAGATTTCCTAAGTGTTTCAATCACACAATCCTAGGAAAAGTCAGAGTTGAGGACAGTTGCAATACAGTAGAGAATGCTGTGAGGAACCATACTGAAGAATGCAGCGTAGATTCTTTTTTTTTTAGAAGAAAAATAATAACGAGGGGGGAATATTACTTGTACTTTTTAGTACATTGTTTAAACTGCACATATTTGTACAGTTTAAACATGGGCAGTTAATTTGGGACAGCACTATGGAAGAGAGAATGGGAATGTACTTTGGAAAAAGAAGCTGATTTATCTGATTCTTCCCTGATTCTCCCCAAGTCCTCTTGTAGCAGCCCAACGTGAATGCAAACCCAAAAAGTACTGTAACCATAGAAATGATTAAATGTACTGCAGAGGGGCACGGTTATAGCCCTACATATTTCAGAATCTCTATTTCAGGTTCTGTTGTGCTTTGCTGTGGAAGTTCTATGTTCTCCCAAAGGTGACTGCTGTTATCATAGGTAATGGTTATGTTCAAGATGAAGGAGAAGATTCTCCCTCTCCTCTCTGTCTGCTCACCTGAAAAGTCACAAGAATTAGTTCCTCAAAGTTTAGCTCTGAATGACTTCTCTATGAATGTACCTTTCAATTAAACTATTTCATGGTTTTTCTTTTACCTGTTCATGTACAGCTCTAAAATGATAGTTTAAAAAAAATTCTGAGGTTGATACTTTTTTTTTTCCTGCTACCTAATTTTAGTCGTGCTTTTTACATTCCCTTTGTACAAAGAAAAGTGAATAAACCATATGCCACTGTGCCAGGGAGTCACAGTGGGAATTATGACAAATCTAGGCTATCTGTACTACAAGAGATTTTCTTGTTACTTTGCTATGAATACATGCAACAGAGAAAATCAAGCTTTTCAGTGTTCTGCAAGAAAATTATAATGATAGCTCTCTGCATTTCAGTTCAAACTACTGTTCTGCGGTTTATACTGTTGATTTGTAGAAGAAAATAGAAACCTTTGCAGAAGACACTTTGTACCATCCTTCAGAGTTCAAGAAGGATGCTCTTTTTAGAATTACAGGGAACAGTTCCAAGAGGGGGAAAACTATAATGGGAAAATGCTGTGCACTGCATTCTCTAGAAAGAGTAATTTTTGAAGAACTCTGCTGGTGGTTTCCCATAAAATAAGATGATATATGAATAATTTCACCTACCAGAATAAAGGCATGACTGTACTGCTCTTTTTCACTTAAGCCAGTTCAATTGTCATTCAGATTCCTCAGACCAAAAAGATGTAATTAAGCTGCCTTTCCTCTTCCTTCTGTTAATATACATAATGTGGAGAAAATGAAGAGCATACATAGTAACACCAGAGCACTAGCACTTGTGAAAAATGTTATACTGAGAGAGCAGAAAGCAAAATTATCTACAATACTGAGAACAGGGATGGCCCATATTACAGCCTGAGATACAACATTCTGTATTTGGCATATTCCAATTCAGGATGTTTCAAACATCTTTGCATTCAGTCCAAATTGTTACTAAATTCACTAGGTAAAAAGGTGTCTTTTCCTAATGGAGTCAGTAGCAAAGTCACCTGTCAGTTGCTCAGCAGGATTTTACACTCTGTTAATGATGATGGAACCTTATTATCTCCTGAAGATTTGGTCTCAAAGTTATTTTCAGATTTATCATGACTAGGTTTCTAATTTCATCACTAAAGGATAACTGAAGTAACATGTAGGTACTCTAAAATGGGCATTACAACATAGTTAATTTATTGCTTTCATCTTACGTCTGGCATTTTAGTAATCTTAATTTTATTATTGCAATACATTATTTTGTAAACTTGTTCTTCAAATAAACTTTTTTCTGTCTCTTCAGTATCATTCAAAACAAGGGTGATGAAATTTAATTGAGAAGCACATAAGAGAAGAATAAGCCTTAATTACTCACTAAATATATTTTTCCAGTTGAAAAATTGTCAAGGAAAATAGAAGCTACAAATCCAGTCACTTAACATATTGAACTTCAGCCACAAGATTTAAAAAATAAAACCCCCCAAAAAACCCAACCCAATTGGAATCAAATTTTAATCAGGATTATGTCTTGCCTTGGCTTGGGTTTAGTTGTTTAAGTTTCTGCAAGTATGTTTGATAAGAAACATGGCCAGATCATACTATTTGCAACCCATAGCACTCAGTTTCTGTCTCCTGCTCTGCTGCAAGCCTACATTATGACCTTGAGATGTCATGCAGTTTTTCCATTCTTCTCTTTATATGCCTACACATTCTCTCTCTTGTTGTGATGGATTTGAAGCCGCCTTGTAATAATGCATTAATACTTCATGTTGACCTGCTACAGGGAAGATAAATGTCTGAATAAATCCTGTGAGGCTCTGTCTGGAGAAGCGGGAAGGAAGAAAATGACTGCTTTGAGACAGGCAACTCCATACACAGTATTGTCAAGGAACAAACTCAGAACTCTCATTTATAGTGAAGCTCTAAAACTGGTTTTGTGTAAGAGGCTCAAGACAGAAGATCCCAAAAACTTGAAGCACGGATTTATAATTGGATACTCTCCAAGAAAGGGAAGCAGTAGTTCTTTCTGGGAATTAGATTCAGATATAGAATCCTAATGAGACTGTTAAAAAAGCTTTACCTGCCAAAGATGTCATCTATCCACAGTAAGATTTATGGCTGGGTAGGTTTGTAGGCCTTCTCACAAAAAGATTGTTCCAAGTCTTTTTTTCTCACTGAAAGCTTTGTTTCTAGTGTTAAAAGAAACACTACTTTGCTGAAGAAAGGCTCTTGCCACACATTCTAAGTACAGAGCCTTAAAACAGTTTTTAATCCACTCTTTATTCATTCCAAAACATGACAGCAGACTAAATTCTGGAAGCTGAAAAAGTGTTTCAAAAAGCACAGTTATATTACATCTCTGCTAACATCATCACTAAAACATGACTGTCTTCCAAAGAAAAATAAAGAGCAAGCTGAATCAAAAAATACAGGTCTTGAGCTAGGTCTTACAAAAGTAAAGTTAGCAGTCTCACTGACATCAACTTCAGTTTTGGTCCATTAATTTCAATAAATAGTAACACAAAATACTATTTATTCATTTTCATCCATACAGCTACGGAGTTATGTACTTGTACTTATTAATATTTAGTTTAATTTCAAACTTTGGGAGTTGTAATAATAGATATTATTGCAAAAATAGAAAAGAATAGAATTTATCACAGTATAAAAAAGTAAAATTAAGTAGGGAACAGTAAAAACTTAGATTTTACAAGTAGATTATTCCATGTATTACAGAGTGCTGCAGGAGATGAACTTCAGATATTTTAAGTAAGTTCTATACCAGTATGAGAGATGTCATAATTGTGAGTAGTTTTACAGTGGTAAGAATTTACTCTGAAACAGTCAATGAGCCAAAGAATATATAGCCTGAATAGAATGATCTCAAAGACTTTTATAGAATTCAAATAAAATCTTTTAAGATTAAAAGCTTAACAATACCCTGCTTTGCTTTAAAAATGGTCACAATAAGGCAGAGCTCAAAACATGCTATAAAGCACAGCACTGTGAGTCTCACAGCAATAATATTTATTTTTTTTTTTAATTAATACTATCATTTATATCATCCATGTGATATGACACATTTCCAACCAAGCGGAAAAGGTAAATATCAATACTGACTGTAGAATTCAGTAAGGTGTCCATTTGTAACAGAAAACTGCAACTATTCACTACAATTTGTCAAGAGCTCTGACAGATTCTCAGTCTTCACCATCTTTAAACTTACATAGGCGGTTTCTTTCCAATAAAACATGGTTCAAGCTCAAATACAAGTTAGCATGTTTCACACTATGCATGTAATGGGACATTTCTTTTCAGATAGGGGGAGAGTGAGGTGAAGCTACTGGAGTAGCTGCTTACTGTACAAGACCTGTTGCATGGGTAGACACCATCTCTTCTGAATGTCTGTTTGGAATTTATCATCAGTACGCAATTCTCTCCTGAAAAGGAATTTCAGACTTCAAACCTACAAACACTATTGTGTTTTGCTCATGAGTCAACCTCTCAATATTGCACAGTTTCTCCTGCATTCAATACTATGGGCATTATTATCATCTGGTTTTGAGATAACCCTAATTCAATGATGTCTCCTATGGAGTACCTAATATAATGAAGAGATTTAATGTCTCAACGCACATATATTTCTATATGATTTGACATTTCATAAGATGGTGTTATGCATAATCTGTAAAACATCCTTGAGAGTGATTACGTCTAAAGTTGAAAAAAGAATAATGTATAATGGCACCAGCTTTGTAGCAACTGTGGCCTCTATGATTCTGCTTTTTGCTGAAGTAAAAACAAAACCAAATATATTGATCTGGTCTTCCTCCTCAGTTTTCTGCCTCAAAACCTGTAACTGTCTTAGCTATCACAATAGGATAGGAGGTGGAAAAAAAGAAAGAAAAAAAAAAAAGCCAAACCTCCTGGGCTAAATCATGTAAGGCTTTGAACATATTCACCAATACTCTGACTTGCACATGAAAGTGCCTAAGAAGCTAGTGCAGTGTTTTGTTACTGATGTAAAATCTGTAAAAATTGCTGCTTAGGGAAGCCAGTATTTCAAAATCTTTATTGTATCAGATTTTCTGGAGACTCACTTTGTAAGGGGAGCAAACACAAGGTTTACTTTCGTATACCTCTCCATGTTGACTCCTCCTCATAATTTGAAACAGTAGGAGTATGTGTCATTATCTGCTCCAAAAAATCACACATGATCTGTACAAGTATAATAATACATTACCATTTCATTGTCATCACAAGGCGATTGTAGGTGTGCATAGAAGTACATTGTACAGCAACAGTTGTTTCTCTATGCAATGTTGGCATTTAGTGGTAGGATGGTTTGAAGGGTAAGCTCAAGATCCAAGAGGAGGTTTTTGTGGTTCAGTTGAAGTGCTCAATTTTTATATTAAGTAGGATAAATGGTAGTTAAACCGCTCTATTTCCATGGTAGTCATGTTAAGTGTAGCTACCTATAGGAAACCCTTCTGCAGATGTGTTACAGGCTTAATGCTTTAGTGATTCTAAAGATTCTCCTTTATACTACATATTATTTCTCATCATTTATTGCATGCATGCAACACTTACAGGTTTCACTGTAGTACCAACTCTTTTCCTTCATCAGACACTTCTCTAGATAATAGCTCAATTCACCTTCTACCCAAGTAGGGACAAAAGTAAAAGCATTCCACATTTGCTGAAGAGCAAAAATGAAACCTGAATGTTTCATCATAAACAGCAAAATCAAAACCTGAACATTTCCGCTTCTACTGGTGCAGAGTGTCAAATGAAGTTCAGAATCCTTCCTAAGAACAAAAGTCACTACCTGATCCCCTAGGACACCTTACAATGGAAGCAGGACACATGACTTCAATACAACATTGTCTGCTGAAGAAGATACAGAACTGAAAGAAACAAAGAGTTCACTACACAGAACTTATATCTGGCTCCAGGTTCACTGTAACAGGCCAAGTCATCACTGAAGCCAGCTATGCATCTGCTTCTTCTGGCATTCAGAAACCAAGGAACAGAATACCATATTGGCTGCATGCTGCATAATTTTTCTACGTATCTATATATTTGTTGTGCTTGATTTATGACATTTTCACAGCACTAAAATATTTTGTCTGATCTGACTTTTCAGAGAAAGTTTTGAAATATTTGACAAATGTGGTATGTAACATCACTTTTTAGTAAAATCGTTGTACTGTAGATTAATAGCTGAACAATTTACTTCTTTTGCATTGTCACAAATTATGCAACAAGCTGATTTTGTTGGATTCTTATTACAGTCTCTGGTGACACGACGGGGAGTTTTGTTATTTCAAGCTTGAATCTGTGTCCTGTGTGTTTACAGAGGTAATCTTCCACCATCCAAAAAAGACTGAAAGAGACTGAGAATTAATCTTCTCAATGTTTCCTGTAGACTACCCCACAGTAGCTCATCCCTAATGCAGTTAAGTAGTCTATAGAATGCAACAAAGAGGACATGTCCCCCAGTGAGCCACTTCAGGTTTCATAAAAAAGCCCTGACACTCTCCAGAATCTGCAAAACTTGACTGACTCCCCTGTTGACTTAATCCCCTTCTCCGCCTTCAGAGAGCTGTCGCTGTATTTCCCTAACACATAACACACCACCTTAATCCTTCTTGTCTTCTACCCCAACTAATACCTAGTAAAAGACAGTAACACATCAATCAAAACGGACAGACCTAGGTCTGCTTCCTTCCATTCTTACCCCCCCTCACTCAATATTACTCTTGCACAATAAGTATTTTATCTAGCTTCCAACTAGGCAATCTACATTTTACTACCAAAATACCATATGCAAAGCCTTTCTTCTTTGAAAAATAAAACCTTTCATATAATAATCTGAAAGTTGTTCTTTTTGTTTGGTTTGGTACATTTTCTAAAACATTCCTGCACTACAGAAAATTATCATAACATTCAAAATAAAATTGTAAATATACAGCTGCTCTCCTAAGGGTATAAAACCACTAAAAAGATTTCATAGTCATATAAATTATTCATCCATTCAGAAGAAAATACTGTAGAGCATATCAAGCCAGGTTGTGCTTAACAGCTGTAGGATTTTACAGACACCAGTTAGGGAGCAGCCCAAGAACTTGCTCTTGGGTACCTACAGCAACCATCAATAATAAAAAAAATCCCCAAATTATCAACATTACTGCAATTTTCTAAGTATATATGAAATTAGGTTGTTTTAAAAATGACTGGTGTATTGGGGGGAAAAAATATTACAGCAGAGAAAAATGAAGAAAAGGAGCTAGTAACAGTCTAAGGCAAATATATTCGGTTGCTAAAATACATGTATTCCTGGAACAGGAAGGTAAATGGCAGATTATTAACACCAAGTGGTGACAGCATGATGCTATGTGAGTCAAATTGCCTGTTATTCTTAAGAATGCAATTAACTTTGTAAAATGTTGTGCTAGGCTGACAGACAATTATCAGAGAAGTTTAAGAACTGGATCATGTGCCAAAAAATGACAGTGGAATAAGAAACGTTGAACTGCCTGATTTTAGGTAGAAAGATTGGCAGAAGAAAAACAAAAACAAGAGAAAAATGAAGAAGAGATGTAGGATGTGACATGCCTTTTTGTGGTGACATTTTTTGCAATGCATCTGCTGCTCAATTATTTTTTAGAAGAGGAGCCCTTTCCCAAGGTTGAGCTTCAAGTAAATAAATAAATATGTGTATTTTGACACATTTTGCTTATTCTCTGCCTTTTTCAGAAATGGATTATATAATACCAATTCTTCTAAAACTTTAACTCTGGCTTCACTTAAGAGCACCACTGAGGCCTTGTTCTGAAATAGAGCTCATTTTAAAAATATTTAGTTATTTTGTCACTTCCTAAAAACTAAACAACTCATCAGTCTGCCTAGAGGTCCTTATATACCTTTAACTATTACACTGAGAGCCTATTCCTACATCTACCATGCAAACCACTTCTGAAGTACTTCAGACTACACTATAAACGCTTCTTACCTGTTCTCAGTAAGAAAATTATTTAAATACAGATTTCCTTGTGATATTAAAAAAAAAAAGTTATCATGGTCAAAGATGACAATTTTTTCCTTTTCATTTGAGGAGAAGAAAAAAAAAAGATTTTTCATAGTAGCTTGATCTGTCTCAATTATTTTCAAAAAATTCATTTTCTCACTGTCATAATGATCAGCATCTTTAAAATTATGGTCTGACCTCAAGATATTTACTGTATACTATCTGTGATCTGCCTCCACCTGCTCCTATGATCCTGGAATACTAAAACTGACTACTATATATTCATTTATTAAGAATTTACTACTTAATCTTCACCATTCTACTGCACAATTCAGAGGAGAAATCCTGCTAACGTTACAGTAACAAAAAGGATATTAAGACCACCATTTACTTTCATTTTTTTTTAATTGACTTGCTCAAGGTATTATATAAATACTCTCTCATTGTTGAGATCTCTTTCTTTAACGTAGGGGTACTTCAGAAAGTTCAGTAACATTCCCTTCTGATATTTTTGAGATATAGGAAAGTGAAAATAAACAAACTTTGCAGAAATGTGTCTTCTGTGCCCCTTTTATGGAGAAGAGCTAAGTCTGAGCACCTGAAAGTTTGAGACTAAAGAGTCAGTAAATGTCAATTAATTTTCCAGCAATTGTTCCTGTAATCTAAGATTTACTATGACCATTTTTGTTTCCTTTTTAAAACTTAATACCAAAGCCAGGAAATATCACATTAAAAAAAAAAAAAAAAAAAAAAGCAGTAAACTATCCACTGATTTCTAAAAAATTTTTGATTGAAAGAAAACTGGTTTTCATTAGAAATAACAAAAAAAACTGCTGATCTTGACTTTACAGAGTCTGCTTTCTAACACATACTTCCAGCATAGCTGCAGCAGAGCTTCAGGAGGGACTAAAGACTTCAATCAAGTATTTCTTTTGTAAAGTACTCCATCTACATCCTGCACAGTACTTGTAGCACTGCATTCCTCCAGATCTAGGCTGGCTGACTCAAATCTACCCACAGTTCTGTACCTTCTGAAAACCTTCAGCTGTTAAGGGTATGTAGATCAAGGGTGATAAAAATCTGCTTCAGCTAGAAATAGACGGGGGGAAAAGGACAAATACTTGCAAAACTCGGAGGATATACATTTGAAATAAACAATAAACCCCAAAACTTAACATTTGCCTGCAGCTATGCAAGTTTAATCCCAGAAGTAACTCTGGAATCAGATGGAAAGGAGCAAGGGCACAATTTTAGCCACTATCTTGAGTATGAGAACCTCGGGGCTTGTAGAAATCCTAAGAGTTCCAGAAGCTAGATTTCAGCTATGCTAAATGTACAAAGGTGTCTCACAAAATATAACAGACAGCCTCAACCTGTTTGGCTTGGATGTTTTCCAACAAAGAGTTATACACTCATTTTCAGCCATGGTAGCTAAAACTTACAAAGAAAACCTGACTGAAATTTGAGGGCAAAGAAAGGCAGTCTGTTAGCTTGTGATGCATAATTTTTTCTGCCCAGGAATGCAGAGGGAAAAATGTCAGGGTTTTTGCTTGACTGACCAGATTCTTAACTCAGTCCCACCTTCAAGCATAACCAAGAATAACATCCAGGACCAAAGTCTCTCGATAATATGTAAACATAAGAGACTAACCAAGGAAAAACAGCATAGAAGATGTGTTGTGTAATTCCCCCATGCAGCATCACAGCAGAACTAGTGTGATTCAAATAGAAACCTATACATTTACTGGAAACCTATATGGAAAAATTGTTTCTCAATAAGTCAGGATCCTTAAAGATCCATGAAATATGTACCCAAGACCCTCTGGATAAGAGTATAAGGAGGACTGTGCTTCTGTTGTCTCTGGCATTGCAGAATACTGTAAATTCTTTTTCTGAAAAATGTAATCATGAAGCATGTCAAGGGAATGCTGTCGGTTGAATCCTGATTTCTGTAACACAGACATAAATCCAGAAAAATTCTATTGACTACTGCTGTGAAAAGAGATTATCTACTAAAAGTCTAAAAATATTAAGACCCTAAGAAAACAAGAAAAGGCAGTAGTAAATTGACATAAATTAGTTGAGTATCTAGAACAGATGGTGCTAAGCACAAAGAATAGGTAGAATACATACTTGAGAACAAAACAATTCTATATTATGAACAACAGTTGATACAGTGAGAAAGTCAAGCCTGTTGCAATGAAGAGAGCCTCCATGGAGCATAAACTGGAGTTTACACCCATTTCACATATTCAGCTTTTGACAGAATTCTGTACAGCCACAGAAAGGCTGATGTAAGTGTTGATCCACTTGTTATAGTCTGCCAGCACTGTGAAAACCAAAATTTGTTCCTATATTCCCACTTTTGCATAAGCACATGGATGTCAATATACTTTTTTTAAATCTTGGACAATAGAGATTTTCCCTCTTCAATATTACACCCATCAGGAAGGTTCACATAGTGCTAGTGGAGAAGCGCACATAATCTGTGGGTTAATCACTTACTCATTACTTAAAGGAATATTTTACTGTTAGAAGTATTAGAAAATCCCAAGGCATAACCATGACCTAAACAGGCATGGCTCAGTGATGACGAGCCACAGAAAATGGAAATCCACTGGCTAATCCACTGGCAAGAAAATAACAGAGTTTATCTGGAATGCAGCACTGCTATATAAAGAACTATCCTTTCCTTGAGCAGAAAAAATATTTAAATTGTAAAACATAATGTTCATACTGTTACATACTTACATAAATAACCCAGTAGCATTATGGAATAACAGTAGAAGCATATTCACAGCAAGGGCAGCACATCCATTAATATTTCATCAAGTATATGACAAATTGCTCAATGAAAAGTGTTGCTTCCACTAGAATTAGAAATAATTAGAACTAGTTATTCAATTAAGAATATTTCACAGTCTTCACCTTATGAAGCATATGCCCATTGCAAATGATTAACTTTATCAGCTTACATATAGTTTTCCTCAGCAGCTCTAATCAGTGTCAGACAAAATATACATATATATATATATATATATACTTACCTTCCTACTGAGGCAAAAGAAAACATATGCACAGGAAATATGAAACAGAAAAAAAAAAGAATAGGAAAGCAATTACCTTTTAACATTATGTGCTGAAGGAACTGCAGCACTGTACATGGCAAGGGTGATATTATCTTCATGCTATGTAGAACCAAAAGTTGGAGGGAACAGGTATGTATTTCCTATGGCTCAAGGGACATTTCATAAAAAGCACTATCTGCAGAGGCTTCTCACAGAGTTTTAGGACTGGAGCAAAGGCTTCATTCCAAGCAGGCTGCACAGAGACTGAGAAAGCAATGGGGTTCCAGGGCCTGGACTGAGGGCTCCTCACAGTTCGTACTGTCTTCAGCAACACTAAAGGTTATTCACTAAATTATAATTTGAATAAAGTTAGGATAAAAGGACTGACATCACAAACAGAAATACAAGCTCAGAACTGTCACCTCTGAATTTGATTTCCCCTTCACCCACTGGCCTTTGTGGAGCTGTGACTCAGCAGTGGTCTGAGAACTGAAAGTGTGAGGGATGGCTAATGTTCCTCTACACTCATATGGCAGCAATGGGAAAAGCAATCTATAAGGGAATATAGGCTAAAAAAGTCAGAGTACAGCAACAGTTGGAAGGCAGTAGAAAAGAAACCAGCAATTTAGCAGAGAGCCATAGGAACTGGGTGAGCTAGACAGAACAAGAGTAGTGATATTAAAGTATCCACATCCTGCATTGTATTCAGTGTGGTTTGTGTGCACGTGTACACATGTAATTATGCTGACCAGCTGAACTCTTCATTACTTTCCTCTCTTCCCCATCTCACCACTCTTTATGCCTGTGAATATGTGTGTACACATAACCAAACTGTGCATTTTGGTTAATCTTGCTCTCTGTCTTCCTTCTGTTTCAAGACTCTCAGCTGCAAGTTAGGACAATTTTAATTAAATATCTCTATGTAGGTTATCACCTTTGTTCTACTTTATGTAAGTCCTGCCTCAGTTAGTAGGACTGAACTGATAAAACTAAGAGAAGAATCTTAACCCAAGGAACTAAGATATTTTCTAGTCATTAATTTGTGAAGCAAGGATAATTAATTTCATCACAAAAACCCTCTTAAATTGTCTTTAAATATAGTAATTAAAACACCCAACATTGCAAATATCAGTATTAAAAAAAAAAAAAAAGCCACACTGGTCATATTTTCTGAACAGATATCTATGTCTGCATAGACAACCTGACCCTGTATCTAAGTTACTTAGTTAGCCCCATCCTCATTGCTGTCTCATCATCTGCAATGTAGCCATCCCACTTCATAGAGGCTCAGCTGGAACACAGAGTGGTGAAACAGTCTGCCCAAGTTTTAAGCTTAAGAGGTGCAAAACCAAACAGATCTACCAGATCATTCTCCCTCTCATAGCTACAAATCCCTGGTTATACAAAATCACTGGTGGGCTCATAGTATATCAAGGCTTCCTTTTCTCCATCTTCATGCTGAATGGCTCCAGGAACAACACTATAAAAATTTTGCCATTAATTTCATATTATGTTAAATAATTGTTGTTCTTTAGTTCAGATAAAACTCTCAGCAAGTAATGCATATCTTGAATAATGCTCTAGTCAAAACCCCATAATTAAAACCATATGGCAACACTAACAATTTTCAATAAAACAAATGAATAAACAAATTTTTGTTCAAGGGCATAGGAAGTAACTTTACAAGAAAAACTAAGCAGACTAAAGGAAGTGCTAAAATTCAGATATTTCTACCTTTCCCTTGCATTTATTTTATTTCCAAAACTGTGTTAAAACTTTGATATTTGTCTATGATTTTGCAATACATCCTGAAGAAATTATAGCTATTTATTAAAACTAAAATACCAAGATAAAACAAAGAAAACACTAAGTAAAATTTTAGACAAGGCATAAGAAAATAATTGTTTCAGATTTGAGAGAGGTTCTTCACTAAAGCTTCTTGGCACTAGTGGTAACTTTCAAATATATACTGACAACCTTGTCATTATACCAAGTATAAAAACAAAAATATCCCTCCCTTTGAAGCCACCTATGAGGCTTATGGTCTGATAGATGGATAGATTCCTCCAAAGTAGAGCCTGGATCTCCTTAGTCTTCAAATTTTACCAGGAGATATGTCTTATCTCTTAATGAATTAACCTGCTGTTTACTTAAGCAAAGAAGTAGATGTCTCAAATGTTCTGGGCATCTCAGAAAGATATTGCATCCCAAGATGGCAAAAGAAGAAAATAAGAATCTACTGGCAAGCTGATCTGAATAGCTCCCAGGCAGCTTGTCTTGTGATTAAACTTTCACTTCAGTGGAAGGCTAAATATCAAGGCTACATAAATCCTTTTATTCACACAAGCAGGAGTCAATAAAAACTGTCATACATCATGAAAAAAGGAGAGCAACTCACTGAAGCTTTGAAAATTTACCTCTATTCTTCTAGCATACAGTGAGCAGAATGTGTAGAAATTATATTCATTAATATGGCCAGGCACAGTGGTACAGGTGATGTTGAATTTCACTGTTAATACACTATTAATACTAATGATTACCAGGATTTTAACAGAAAAACTCTCTGAATTATTCTATTTAGAACACTTATTAATGTAAACATGAAACATTGGTCAGGAAAATGAAATCATGTTGGTCCACTGAAATAGCAGTTGCACAATTTAT
>NW_010303132.1:147659-157429 GCF_000700745.2 Antrostomus carolinensis
CAAACAGAATCCTGAGGCACAATCAAGTTTGAATTTGAGTACAGGATTATGTTCAGTCCACTATTTGATTAACTTAATCCTGATCTTTAGAGCTGGCTTCTTTCACCAAGTCATTCCAGAACACTGAGCTGCTGAGAAAAGAAAGCTTCTGAAAGTGGCAGTTACAGACAGAAAATAACATTTTTCACTCAATAAAATCCATGGGCTTCCTTAATTTACGCCTCCAACTGAACTGATTTGATTAAAGTTTTGTTCCATTTTATTTTAATTAGCCAGGGCAGCTTAAATTAATTATTAGTCTTATGTATGGAAGCAGTACCAGGAAGTTCCACGCAGGCATCAAACAAATATGAAATTTAAAAAAATATTTAGTCTAAAGATTGTTCAATCTAAGTTACAAAGCAAGATGCATTCATTTAGTTTCATTGGTAAATATTTAAAAATGCAATCCACAGTTTAAAACCTGGTGGTTTAAAAGTCATCACAGTCAATGCTACATAAAAACCTCCACGCAAAATTCTGTCTAATGATGCTGTGTGCTACATAGCAGGGTAACGCTGTGCAGTCCCTAGCCTGGAGCAGTCACTGCTCTCCTTCTGATTACAAGGACAGAATCTGTACGTGAACCTGGCTCAGGGACAGAAAAGCAAAAGCTTTCACTTACCCGCCTCCAGTATCTATTTGCATAAAGCTAAATACAATCTAGTACACGTTTAGATATGAATATCTTCTGAGTTATTCAATCAAATTCCACTGAGCTTTTCTCTCATGTAATAAATATAGATGATAAATAGAAGCAAAATCTGGTCTTAACTGTGTACGTGTCATCTATACGGCTAGAAAATACAGGCACTTCTCATGGACCACTGGACTGTTGAATGTTCTTGGCATACTGTTCACCGTTAAAGCAGTTAACCATGCTGACCTAATTTGTCTTTGATGGTTACATCACTTTAAGACAACTAAGGACAAATCTCACTTCTCAGTGCCACTGTTTCAAGCTGTTCTGTAGCAAGCACCAGTAGGTAACAAGCACCATGCTGCACCGTCACAGTGAGTGCTGCCTGAAGAAGAGCTGTATCACCTTGTTTAGTCAAAATAAAAATTCATCTGCAAATTGCCAAAGAATCAGTGGTAAGAACTTAAATCTCCTACTTCTTTAAGACAAATACACATAGGAAGAGGGAATACTCTCTCTCTTGTACATAGATACAGCATTTCTTCTTCTGTCTATCAACCAACATTGTTTTGTTTCTTTCTAACTGGTGAGTCAAAGTTCAAAGCACAGCTTTTAAGCAGTTTTTTCCGCTATATCTGCTATCTTTATAGTGGAAGAGTTTAATTGCTGGATAGTGCAATTCTGCGTTATACTGTAGGAGTCATATCATATTATAAATTGTAGTGCATAGCTTGCTTATTTTACCACAGCAATTGCAGCCAGATAGCTAATATGTTGGAAAATACTGTCCCCAAAAAGAAACTGTAGATGAAATCACTACAACAGGAGTTGTATGCTAGTACAGTCTAGAAATAAGCTTACATACCACATGTAAATTAGCAGGAAGAGGAAAACTAGCTGACCATTAAAATGTATTGCTTTTAATGTAAGAGCCTCTCTTACATTTGTTCTTAAACATCCATTTTTTTCCCCCTTTTAGTTTGTATTGAGAGCTTGGCATTCCAGGCTGTGAAGTTTAAAAAAGCTGACCTTGAAAACACAGTCACATTTATTTTTGAATGTTAGTTCAGTTTCACACCCTGAAAGTGGCTTCCTGCCTCCCGGATTTTGCTGCACGTTGTATGACCAGCCGTGCCTGAACTCACTGCACAGCTCTGTTCAGGCTGCACCACAATCATTAAGGACCAGAACAACCAGAAACTGAATCTTTATTTAACAAGCCATTACATTAGTCCCTTCTAAAGATACAAACATTAGAAATCAGGACTTACAGATTGATTTTTCTTCAGCTCATGATGAAATACTCAGCCTTTGCATGATTCTTTCCCCAGGTAGGCTGATATGAGTTAATTTAACTCCACTCAATTAAATAGAGTACCGCAAATTTATGCCAGCTGATAGTTCAGGACTATGATCTTTTATTAAAAGGGCACTTCAAAATATCTATTTATTTTGCTTAATAAAATCAAATGCTACACTATTGAGCAAGAATAGCTTGTCAGAATAATGCTTTTAAGTACGAGGGTTGTCATTCTCCCCATAAAGCTAGACTGAGAACAGCGAGATCCTCAGCAGGTATGAGAACTCTGCTCCACAATACTGACAGCAGCACACTGCAAAATCTCAACGTGGTGAACTACACAGCACACAGGCACAGAGCCAAGCATGTATCCTTCAGAGATCTCTGTATAACACACAGGAATATGAGAACAGCATATTCTCACCCATTCTAACAAACTGGCACAGACCCGCTATGAATGGAAATTAATAACTACTACACCAAAAAAGCCAACCAATTTTTTAGCCATTTTACAGCTCCTCATTGTATACTGTGCCAGTACCACAGACAGCCCAAGAAAAATAGTTATTGGAACTGGTAGACAATAATAAATAACATTCAGTAGGTAGCAGCACTTATGATTAAATGCTGGGCTGAAGTTGCTTTCAAAACAAAAAATATTTATAGATAGCTGGTTACAAACAGTGACAACAAACAAACATAAAAAATGGTTAGCATTTTCTGGATGTTGTAGTCTTTTTCAAAAGCAAACGCATAGGAGTTTGTTTCAAAGCAACTAGAATAACTGCTGAAGCTGGTGCTTATAAAATCTCAATAAACTTGACACAAATGGAAAAACTCTGCTTTCAGTTACACACGTACAGCCAGTGTGAAGAGAAGCATTTGTCCCAAGGGAACACACCATGCCTAAGTAGGAAACAGTCTCAGAGCCAGATAGAAGCCAACTGGACCCAGTTCTGTTGTCATTTATACCCAGTTAATTGTGTTTCTGCAGCACAAAAAAATCATGGCACTTCTTAAAAAAAATCAAATCAAAGAAAAAAAGGTATTTGAAAACCCAGTGCCAGCTTTTTGAGGAAAATCAAGGGGACTCATACCATTAAAGACTGCCTAAAAATTCAGATAAATAAATATTGGTGGCACTTTTTGGTGGCATATTTCCCCAACTGTAGTCACACTGTTAAGACATTCCCAAACTGCAAGGTGTTTGTAAGGAACAGATGAGAAGATTTATCCTGCAAAATACAACCAGATTTCTGCCAGAGTGTGCAGGAAACAGCATCAATCTCCCAAAAACACTGGAATACACAAAGAAAGATGTGAAAGAGAACAACATGGCAGAGGCAAGAGAGAGGAATAAACTGGAGGAGAGAGTCAAGTTAAGGTGACAATTTGCAAGCATTTCCTATAAAACTGGAAAGCCAAAGCAAAACACTATGTCTTCCAGCTCCATCTGTGTTATATGGCTCCTTCACTGCTACAATTCTCCTCTAATTTTCTCTGTATTCACCAGTTCTCCAAAAGTTTTTTCAATATTTTCCTCTTGTTCATTCTTCAGTATTGCACGCCTTTTTTTTTTTATCCTCAAGTCATCCTTTCAGCACTGCTCTTCGCTCTTTTCAATTAACTGGAATCTTTGTTCATCAATTTTAAAGGAGCTCAGGGAGCTCATAAAAATAATTTTTAAAATCCATCTTTCACTTGTAAATTAGCATTGCACATATTCATTCATTCTTTCATTCATTCTACTACTTCACTAGTCTTCTAACCAAGAATTTTCTGAGTATTTTACATTTTTTGTCTAAATTAAAAAGTTGATATTTGAAACTCTTCAACACACTGGGTTTTGTTACCTTGAATCTGAGCTGAAATCACACAAAGCTGAGTTTGCCTCAACTTTTACTGTTAGCAAGAAAAATTCTCATTCATTTTCAGAGTATTTTAAGAATGACAATTCAGTGCTAACTCTGTCACGTTACACTTCACAAATGTGAGCCTCAAAACATTACTGTGAATTTGAGAGGTTTTGCTGAATCTCTAAGGTTCCTTTCAAAACACCTTTGATCTTCAAACCTAGAGGAAACTTTTAAAATTTAATCTGCCCTTTATGCCGCAATGTTGACTTCCTTCACTGGTTGACACAGCACATACCATAGCACCTTCAGCACTGATAATGCACCCCGATGCAGTGCTGAAGTAGACTGGTTGAAGCCACAGGTTTGCCTGTTGGCAAAGACTCCAGCACTCAGAATGGCATTTTCAAATACCAAATACAGACAGGGCAAATTTCCAATAACCCATAGCTCTATTGAGCACATTGGAAGCTGCCCAGATACTAGCTGCCAGTGTCCCTAAGGGCCATAATTAGCCCGATTACTCAGGAAAATTATGAAAGTGATAAACTTGCCAATTAGTGGTCATTCATACACAAAGACCTCAAGAAGAATGACTGTTTTGCCAAGTGGTTGGAGTATGCCAGCACTGGAACTGCAACAGGCAGGAAAAAGCAGTGGTCTGGCTTAGTTTGGGAAAAACAACCCACCAAATGGCATGAAAAGGCACAGAAAATAGCGAGTAAGACTCCACCATTTCCTGACAACATCCAGCCCCACATTGACTAGACCTCAGCATTAAGTTCTCACTCAGAAATGACTGACAGAGCTCAACAGTGTTTGAAATATTAACATAAAGTATGTATAATTAATACAGTCCCTCAGAAGCAACTTATGAAATAACATTTCCTACTGTATATGCAGAGTATCATATTTAAACCTATTGCCAAAAGATAACGCAGTTTAATTTAAGAAATCATATTTCTTTCCATTTAGCCTGTAGTGCCTAAACCAGACCCACCAGTAATTTAGGGTAAGTGTATCACCTTCCTCCTTGAAACAAACTTATAAAAGTAGTTCTTAAGCCAATCAAGAACAATCAGGAGCCATTATGGTTTGATATTATTTTGAATTGTTCTGTATATTACCCTCTCTAACTCTTTAATTGACACAGTTTCAGAGCAAAGATTGCATCTGTGGCTGACCACAGTGAATTGCTCCTCTACCATACATGCATATTTCTTTCACAACACCACATAAATAGCACTTTGTGGTGAATTCACAACAGTTTATGAATTTCTTGCTTCTGGGGTCACTCTTCCTTACGCTTCCAGCTCCTACCACCTACTTCCCTACGCTTTTCCTGAATGACTGAAGAGCTCAGTGTGAACAGGTTTTCTGCAGCCTTACAGCAGTGTAACGAACAACCAAATCCAGCCCAGCAAAACACATTGCAAAGAGCTGCTGTCCTCAGAGGATGCACTTTACCAGATAGTCATCAATATTTACTAGTCTACAGTGGGAAAAAAATAAATAAACAAATAATATAATAAATCTTTATAAAGATCTGGATAAAGAGATGCAGCATAAAAAAGTGATGGAAGACAAACTACAGCCCACACTTCCTAACATCCATGAATTAATGTTAATGCACAGATTTCTTTTGTTTTTAACAAAAAGTAAACTGAAGTGTAGGTTATGGTAGAAAGAGACGATAATAATTAATCTATGTGATGCATAGAAATACACAAATATCATAGGAAAATATATTTTTAAAATGTTATACACTTCACATGTACAAACTAATCCAGCATTAAGTACTGCAGCACTACGTCCATTAAATGAACAAATTTTCTAGAGAGGCAAGGAAGGCACAGTTCTGACTGAGAAGTTACTAACAATAAACTATTTGTCATTATATCTATCAATCTGTCATTACTCTAGCACCATAATAACTAAATACTTCAGTTACTAAGTCAGAATAAAAACTGGATTCACAAGCTAGAGCTTGATTACCAGAAGACTTTTCCCAGTATGAAAAATGAAGCACAGAGATTTTCTTTAATTGACCCAGAAATTTTTTTCCAATATCTATCTTCAATTAACAATTTTTAATCAGGAATTGCATTTACAGTATCTACATTTTCTGTAACTAAATCTCATTCTAAAATATATACTTTGTTGGTGAATCTCTATTCATACAAAAATCAGTATCTAAACCATAAAATGCAATCTCTAATTTTAAACAACATAATGGCAAATGCTAACTCAGGATGACCAGTAGCTTCTCCCATCTAGTGACATCAAACTCAAGCAAACTCCATTTGCATTGCATTTCCATTGATAATACAGACATGCCAATGGACTACCTTTCACCTAGAACTCTGCTCAACATATTAAAACTTTCTGGCTAGAAGAATCTGGCATAGTAACGCCCATGAAACTCATCAACTGTGCATTCAGCAAAACCACACCAGCAGTACATGTTTAAGACACACAAGGAAGAAGGTCTGCACCCAAGTCAGAAAGAAGTCAGGATGCCTTATCAGGATGTATGTTTTCGGTGTATCTGAACAGACTTACTGAAGACAACTAAAAGGCTACTGTTAACCTAGATATGGACTAAAGACACTTCTAATCAGTATTCAAGGCTTTATCATCACCATAAATTAATGAAAATTTTCTACCCAATACAGACTGAGAGATGGTAGTACAATAATACTTTTTTAACAACAACAACAACAACAAAAGTAAGAATTATTTCAACCACAGGACCACACTCAGTCCTTTTTTACCATTGACTGGTTTGTCCTTATATTTTAAGAATGTCTTTAACAGAAAACAGTGCTGACACCTATTTGTGTTGTCTTTCAATTTAAACATAGCTATTCTTTTATTTTGCAACTTATTTCAAGATTTAAATTCTTATAACTAGAAAACATCAATACAAAGTCCTGTACTCTGTCTTATTCTGAATAGAATTTCACAGTTCACAACACTGGGCAAAATAATTCAGTAAATTTAGAAACTATCCATAATAATAACGAACTACATATTTAAGCTATCTTGCATCATCACTTCTCAAGCAGAACACATTAGTAAGTGAAAGCACTAATGAGAATGCACTAAAGCTTGATATTGCTTTTCATAATTAGAATGATTTTGTCAGTTATTTTAGGACAAGTATTTAAGACAGGAAAATTAAAAATATTACATCAACCAAAATCCCAAAACCTTGTGGGATTTTTTCCTCCTTTCTCACGAAAGGAATTTTTCTTGTGTATCTGCATTTCTCTGCAGTCCTCACAAGAATGGCATCACAGCAAGAGAATTGGAACAAAAAACTGACTAGGAACAAAAGTAGAAAAAAAGCTCTCTAGCTAGAAACCTTTAGCAAGATACAGAAGTCATTCTGATATTGCCATCATTTTCCAAATCAGATTTCAGCTATTCATTTTAGATAGCATTTGACAATTGCTCTTGAGTCTATTTATAGTCTTTGACTACTCATTTTGCTATGCAGTTAAGTAGAAGACACCTGAAAAAGATTAGTAATGAAATTCTCACTGGTTTACTGTAAAGGAAACTGAATATACCCCATGTAATTTGTTCTTTGCTAAAATTACACTTCCATGGTTAGTTACTGAGTTTTCTTATTAGGTCACATATACTTAAGACCACTGGTATCCCACTAGTTTGTTTTACTGACAACTGAACATTACCTCTCCTTGTTCAAGGATTTGCATGAGAAAAAACCTACCATATATGTATGTGTCTCCAATGATCACCTCTTAGCTACCCAAGGGCAATTCAGTTAAAAATGTATGATGATACAGACTGGAAAAGAAGCAACCCTCAAGAAACAGGGGTTGTCCTAGCTGATAATCAGTTTGCATTAGGAAGAGAAAGATCTAGCTAACAGAAAAGGGAGGACTCCTCATCTGGAATCAGAACTTTCCTTCTTCCCTCTGAGGAAAATGCCTGGCAGTTACGTACCCAAGTGCTTTTAGGACAAATCATATTTTTCTTCCCACATTTCTGGAAGATTTGGCTTTTAGTGACAAACAAAAAAACCCCCTTATTCTTTAAAGTCACATGTAAGTGGGGATTGTCTATGCTTACAGCACTGTCTCTTCTACAAGTCCAGAGTCTGCAGAAGAAAGCAGGAAAGACTGAGTGGATTCAGGAGCAAGAGGCAGAGCATGTCCACATAGATTCATGATCTCTGCAGCTCCTCAGAGAGTCCTCTCTTCAGGGTTGCCCCTTGTAGGACTACAGGCCCCTGTAATCATGGAGAAACCCTGCAAATATGTCGTAGTGGTGGTGTGCTGGCCTGCAAGGAGTACCAGAGCCTTTGCGGAAATGCACCGTTCCCGAGTGGTTCACTTTATCACTCATGACTACTTCAGGTCCATTACATTTAAAAGTAGCACCATGGCCTCTTCAATGAGTAGACATAATATACACAATTTTTATATAATAACAAGAGAGAAAGATTATAAATGGAACCTTTTAGATATTATCACGGCAGATTATAATCTAATTCATTAACTATTTTTTCATCATTTGATGTACAGTACCATTCAATATTTCATGTTGATGACAGCCAATCCACCAAGAGATTTTCAGTGAACTGCAGCATACAAAGCAGTGATAAAGATTGAAGTCTCAAAATTAAAGCTGTATATGATCAAATAATTTGCTTCTAGAGAAAAAAGCGTTAAAACAAACTCTGCATTGATGAAATAAATGGAAAAATTCCCCATGAACTTAACAAGAGCAAAATGAGTTAGCAAGCAGCATGAGAAACCTGTGGTCAATTTAACCACAGCATTTTCTACATTTAATATAATACCTTCCTTTATAGGCTGAAAATATAAAATGTTACTGAGTATATAGACCTCAGAATAGAAATAACTGTAAGTGGTTTGGAACAAGTAAATCCTGCATTTTACAAGGACAGCATTCAGCAAGCATTTGTCAATAACTAGTCAGTCATTGAGCAGGTTCCCTGCACTCTAATACACCAAATACCTGCCTGCATAATCATGGCTTGTTTGTGTGACATCTGGTGGGGAAAAAATAATCACATTTAATATGAGAAATACAGAAAGGTTTTCATATAACAAGAAGTGCCAGTGGAACTGGACTATTGTGTCTTTTTCATAACAAATAGCCTCACATCAATAAAATCCACTCAGCCTAAAATATCAACTATATCAGATCTCCATAACAGAAAATTAGTAGATATGTAATTAAAGACCATTTCACAAGAGTTGTAAAATTCAGTTTCCTGCCACTCTTCATGTCTATAGGAAATATAAAACTCAGGTAATGTCAAATGCATGCAGATGTTTGCTGTTAAGTAGATCAATTCATCATTTAAAGATCCAACCGAACAGCACAAGCCTTTCATTGCTTAGGGGTATTTTATATATGCATAAACCTAATAAATCTGTTTCTGGGATGTACTTTATACATTATTCCTAAGAATAATGTCTGTAGAGCAAACAGTAATAAAGTTACAAGTCCTTCTCCTCTATTGTCTTCTCAGTTTTATTGTAATAGAATTAGAGTACCAAACCTTGTTGTCTGCAACATTCTCAGCAGTAAGAAAATAAAATCCGAATCCAAATGAAAATGAAAGTTAATCTAAAGGGAGGTGGGGAGGGTGTTGTACTAGACTCTAAAAAAAAAAAAAAAAAATAAAATCTCTGTTCTTTGCTTATATTAAATCAAGAGGAATGTGAAGCAAGTAAACATCCTTTTCTGCTCTGGTTTGCAAAATAAATAAACAAATAAAAAAAAACCCCACAACCTCCACCCTAAAGACCCACTTTTCCACATGGCTGTTGTTCTTCATTTTAGTTCCATCCCTTTAAGAAAAAAATCACTTTGAGAAAGCATTCCACAAATACACAAATGTTATATTAGTTTACAATAGCTGATGAACAGGTGT
>NW_010303132.1:157455-172670 GCF_000700745.2 Antrostomus carolinensis
ATCTCTGTAGCACAATGCAATGGCATTCAAAGGGATTCATGTTATCTTTGGACAGGAAATAGTAGAGATCCACACAAATATCCCTCCCTTGTATTCCAGGCCAGGCTGCTCCACGTCCTGAGCATATTTGTTCAGAACTGGCTCAAGTACCTGAGCACTGTGCCATGTCCTGTATGAGCTGTGTCACATTAATATACTCATAATTCCACTTATATCTTCTGCATTACTGAACTCTTTCCAAAACAAAGGCTACTGCTATGCAGCCCAATATTAAAATCAGTGGCACAGAGATGAGGCCAAGCTCCAAAACTCAGATTCCTACACGTCTCTGTTTGGTTCTGATTTTTCAGGATTGGGTTCTGCAAAATGCTGCAGATTTCCATATCTTCGTAAATAAGGATCTTAGTCCTGCGAATGTAATGTCCTTCTTGATGCCTATTTCTATGTAAGAATGTATATATATGCATTTATATTTACAAGATAGTTTATATAGTTAAATGATTTTTTAGATTTTTTTTAGCATGGAGAGTCTGTCTGTTTGTGGTGGGGACAGTATAATTTTGAACATGTTTCTGACATAAATATTTATTTGGGTGATAACATCTAGTAAAACAGAAACATGATCCACCTTAAGTGATTTCAGGCAAGACCACTATCTTCAAATCTAGCAGGTAAAGAGGTGTCTCAGCTTCCAGAAAGAACAAGGCAAAGCTTCTCCACAGTCTGAAATACCATGGGTTATTGCGGAAGCAGAGTAATACCTGTCAAGTTCTCCTTAATCCTGGGATTTAAAGGCATTTTCCCCCAGAGTGTGTGGAACTCATTATCAATGTGAAAAAATAGAGTCTCTGATACTAGCCACATCAGCTTTAATAAATCTACCCTCAGTATTTGTTCTTGCACAGTGTGTGAGCGGGCAGCACACAGACATGGAGCAGTGCAACAGTATGGGTTTCTGTCTGAGCTGAGCAGTTGCTTCTGCTGAGGCAGCAAACTGCAAATGGCATCACCAGGCAGCTCTGCCAATTCACTAAAAGTGGGACTTCTACTGTAGCCCTTCCTTTCTCTAAGGACTGTGTACCACTGATGTACAAACCACTCCAGCCCTGCCTGCACAGCAAGCAGTTACAGGACTTAAACTGCCCATTTATAAAAAATGGGTTCCAAAAGGGAAAAAGATTAAAAGCTGTAATGTAAAATACCGGTCATTAGAAATAGGAAAGGTCAAGATACAACAATTCAAAGACTGGAAAGGATGTAATAATGGATCTACCTCTGAAGGCAACTGTGAGTCTCTCTAATTAACATTGTTAATGGTAGTTACTGAAAAATAATAACAAAAAACTCTAACTTTGCTCACAGGATGTTGAATTTGTAGTGTTCTGTCATTCTGGCCTTAGTTCCTGAATCTCCTTGGTCTCATTTATCCTGGAAAGCCACAGGGACTAAGTGCTCATCACAGAGGAAGGATCCAAAGAATGCTTACAGCACTACACCAGACACTGGGTGTTTAGAGAAAGCTCAGGGGTTGCAGATGGCCATGGCTCAAGGAGCCCCTTCCCAAGAGGAAGAGGAAGATTAAGAAAGGCATTGCAATATATCAACTGCATCTTTTGTTTAAGGCTTTTAATCTACACAGTTTGAAATGGATGGAGAGCAAAGGAGTTCTCTTTCCCCTTCCTATTTTCATAGCTTATGATTTTTCCTCCAGTGGGCTAGAGAGGCAATGAAGGTGGTTGAAGGCTCTGTGAAGAAACAAGCCTTAGGAAATAGATGTAGTTTTGCTTCGTGATCCTCAGAATTTAACAAACCTTGGTGTTCGGTCTGACAGGGACTCTGGAATTCTCCAGCACTTTTGAGTCTGCAGGCATGGATGTTCCCCTGAAAAACTGCTCTGTCAGAAAAATCTGCTTCTCAAATATGTGCAGTTTCCCACCTGTGTGTATAAATATTGCAAAAAGCACTCTGGCTTTGTTTGAAACTATGACATTCCCAGTCCAATCTCCTTTTCAAGAACTAGTCATATTCTACATTTAGAACTTATGTACAAGCCACATAGAACACCTCCTACCTTTGGCAAACTGAGTAAGTGAAGAACATTACCCCAGTATTTTTTTCACAAAATAAGTTCACATCAGGCTAGAAGATTTTTTTTCCCCTCCTGTTTATAAAACACAAAGAAAAACTGCATTTGGGGTAAAAATTAGTCATTTTTAGACATGTTCTCCAGTGTTTGAACCATTATCATAAAATCATAATAACGGAGCAAGTAATAGAGCTAAGATATAATACATACAAGACACAAAATTCTAGATATTTCCCATGGCTGAGCATGTTTACCTAATACCAACATCTGCAACAGTTCCAACAGTGAAAGTAGCTTGTGAAAGCACAGCAAAAAACCCTAATCATCTCAGTCAAAAGTTTAAAAAGTACTGCACATGGTTCTTTAACCTTTTTCTATATGTCAGTCCAAATCAGAACACCATTAGTTATTTCCCAGCTTCCCAATAACAAATGATAGCATCTTCGGGACCCATCCATTCAACAGCTGAAAAACAGCTTTGCCTTTAAAGACATTCTGGCCTATCAGCACAAGTAAGCTGTCTATAAAAAGCAAGCAGCAACACAGTTTAGGAGAATAATCACAGATGTATCAGCATCAGCAAAGCTAGCAATATAATGCTGAAGAAATAAGACCCAGGGATGCTTAAGAGCCAAAAATCAAGAGTAGCAAAAAGCTTTAACGATTGCTCAGTGTTTAAGGCTCCGGAAAATTTACGTTTTCCATTTTGGCTGGAGCAATAGAAACCTCGAGCCACAACTGCATCTTAGTAGGACAGACCTAGACATAATAAATATGGTTACCAGGAAATGTAAGGTTTTTGTCAGGGCCCAGAATGCTTTAACAAGCCTTAATGGCCCTCAGTAGCATCGCCTGCTGTCCCCACACACACCCCCTGCCCATGGGTCCAGGAGCCCCATTTAAACCTCACCCCGTGCCTGTAGCCTCTGCCTGAGCTATGCTGCAGGATGGAGCTGGGGGCTGTCCCTGGCTGCCCTGCTCGGTGGGACAGGACCTGGTTGGCTCACTCAGTTCCTGGCTCCCCAGCCCCTAGGGAGGAGCCAGCCCTTGCTGCTCCCAAACACTTTTTTACCATCTCAAATTACCATTCATGTTATGTGCATTTTCAGTGTTAGTCTGATATCAAGAGAAGCTTTTCAGGCATAGAACCAAGGTCAAAAGGATTAGGAGTATTTCTTTAAATAATGCTGCAATCCGAGGTGCCTGACTACTAAGCAAAGCCTTTAAATCACATATACTGTTTCATGTGCCAGTATAACCAAGACTATGCTTGAAAACATTGTGGATTCTCTGGTCACTACTATTGGGTATAGTTCAAAACTACACAAAACCACAGAAATCAAAAAGGCTGAAATATAACTTGTTCCTTCCTTCCAAAGACATAAAGTTAGTCAAGCCAGTAGGGCAGAAATTTTCAAAAATAGTGAGTGGTCTGAACATCTTAATTTCTGCACCAGAATAAGGCAATTTAAAATGCATTTTTTCTGCAACATTTCAAAAGTAAATCTCTTTACAATCACTCCATTTCACTTAAGAATTTAGTTGTCCAGTATCTCTAATCAATTCTGGAAATATTTTCTTGTAAAATAAGTCAAAGAGCAACAAATTAGTACTATTTCTACTTACCAGTGTCTTTTCACATTTTCTACATATTTCAAAGTTAGGAAAAATGTTAATCTTCCATTAAGCTATGAGTAACAAAAAATATTTTACTAGCCAGAGAAAACATTTTTGCTTTCTAACCTATTGAATCATCATATCACTTATTAGAGCAGATGTTCACCAATTAAATAGCACCAAAATAGCAATTTCTTCTACAAGATACTCAGAAGCATTTAAGTCTCACTGTTCCTCTCTTTTACTGAAATCCTTATAGCATTTTTGTCCTTAATTTTGTGATCCATAAGTCCTGAATAATAACAGTGCTTATAGGTAACCAATATGAATAAATGTATACAGAACTAAATCCTGATGTATAAATTGCTATACAATACCTCTACTGTACTTGCTGCAGTAGGATAGATTCTTGCTAGAATAACATTTATCTGAGCTTGTCATTTGGCACACAGTAGAACACGATTATGCCCTTTAACCACACAATCAAAAAATCTTTTCTACCCCTTCCCTGTGATGAAACCATACTTTCTGCAGTATGTGTATCTGCAGCTAATATTTAAGAAAGATTTTAACAGAAAAGCTACTACTCCTTAGCCTCCTTTAACCTGAAAAATATGCAAGATTTCTGCTTTATTATAATGCGATGCCATTTTGAATGCAAAGAAGGATCATCTTCCCTTCATGCCTCAGACCTGAAAAATATTAAATGTCTTAAGTTCCTGATGAATTCAGGACAAATTGAGAGCACCTTGGAAGTACAAGCCCATTAATGAAACAGCACTTGTCTACCCTGAAATGTACAGACTGTGGAATGTATAACTTGTTGTAATACACATATCTTACTGTATTTGCACAGAAAAACAAAAGGTACCTTTATTTCATATCAACAGTCCTTTGCAGTTTTCTGTATTCAGGCTCACTGTGCTATTCAGGCTCCACTGTGCAAGAAGAAACTGTCACTGAATGACACCCTGAATTCATTACAAAGCTGTACTGATAGGGAGACAACAAAAGGCAGAAATTAAAGTTCATTCCTATAGCGGATGAACCACATCAAGGGCAGATATCATGGGCTCTGACTGAAAACAAACCTTCACTGATCTAAATGGAACAGAAGGGAGAAATATTCAACAGAAGGGTTGAATCTACAGTGCAGGGCAAGCATGCATGTGGCTGGATTTCTTTCCAATGCATATCATGGGGTGTTGCTCACCCAGTAATAAAGATAAACATGCAGGGAAGCACTCTGGAGCATCTCTCTTCTACAGCATAAATCTGCATCATAATCACATCAATATAAATACAAATAAGGAAAAGCAATTGTCTTCTCAGGTGTCATATACTGCAATATTAGGCAAAGCACTGTCTAGTATTGACACAAGAAATTTTAGATAACTTCAGTGGACTCAAAGCCAGCATACTTAAAACAAATTAAATGTACAGGAGTGATACTGAATATGTCCCATTTGACTTTCTGAACTGAAAGCTACTCTTCACATCCAGGATGATAATTTCAGAGTCAGTGTATGTTCTCCCACTAAAACGGCTTATATAAGAAGTGTTAGGATGAAATAAATAAAAAAACCCCAAACCTTAGTGTATTCTGACTGCTAAGAACAGAAAAAAGTATCTATCTAAAATTAAAGATGCCTTTGACCGACCTCACTGAATCTATCCCTCCTCCTCCCTACTCTCAACACAAATGTCCCAGAAATATTTGAACAAAAGATTACAAACAAGAGACCTAAATCTATCTTGAGTATGTGCTGTCACTTCCTACACTCCTTAGGGAATCACTTGGGAAACCTACTCCACCACAGTCTTCCTTTTGACCCTAAGCAAATCACTTGGTTCCAGATTCAGGAAGCATTTTGCCACCCAGTTCCTAATGAAATAAAGTCAGGTGTGTAAATGTACATTTTGTGAATGTGGACCTGGGTCCCTCTGTAGCTTAGGAACCAGCAGACTGGAGCCTTCGAGACCTCCCTCTCTAAAAGGGCTACATGGTATTTCAGAGCAAATAATTTTATAACTGTTTTGCACTCAGATGGGATAGTTGTGGTAGGAGCATGGATTTACCAGACAGGCTAAAACTTCACAGTACCCTATCCTGCCCAGCGTAATGAGCATCTTTCCAGTTGCATGATGCAGTAGCAGCAGCTGAGCCAAGATGCAGCTGCTGCTGCTCCTGAGATCAGAGAGTACCTGGAACAGACACAACCCATGAAGTGCTCTCTTGCAGTTACAGATCTGTTCAACCAATTTGCCCCTAATTTGTTTTCAATGGCAATACCATAAATGCACAAGTAAAAGAAAAAAAATAAAGTTTTTACTTACCTACTCTCCCTCAATTAGAATATTTTATCAGATTTTGACATGTAATTTAAGATTTCTCTTCTTTCCTTCTTATATACTTATGTATTTATTTTCCAAAGGACCTGTTGCAGAAAAAGGTCTCAAGGTACATTATAATTTTACAGGAAAGGATTATAAATAAAAGTTATTAAACCATCTCAGTACATGATGCTTTAATGAGTTTTCCTTCAGAATTAATGTCATCAGAGTTCTGAATACATGGAAAGCATGGTAGCAATACATAAAGTTTCATGTTTGTACCTGGTTTCTGGGTACAAAACATTTATGCACTTTAACTCAGGTTTAATTTGACAATTTTTTTTCCACATTAGATGATCCCTGTGGAAATGAAGGAATGTTCATTTTGAAAAAATCGCCAATTTTTCTGCAAGCATTTGTTTCAGAGGTGCACAAATTTGGTAAATCTATAAACTAGATCTTATTCACTGCAAAATCAGAAGCATTTAACAATTCAGTTATAGGAAAGGAAAATGCATACCCTGTCCTATGTCTACAGATGTTACAGACTGTCATTTAGGTTTATTTAATGATAAGTAAAATATGTAACTTATATGCTGCATATTATAGACTTTTTTAAAAAAAATGTTTGCTTTTGTTTGTTAGTCTTGTGCCAATTAATTAAAAAAAAAAACAAACTATGCCTGTATTTATAACCAGACACAATGACAGTAAGAAGTAATAAGGAACCAGTAGTAAAAAGGAACCAGTAAGAAATAGTTCCAGGAAGCTAGTGACATAGTCTAAAGTTAAAGCACCATGAATAATTCATATTTAATTTGAGGACTACCAATAAAGTGTAAAGCTTATGCTAAAAATTAATTTATAGTCAGAATTAGTTTTACAAGTCCAGGATCACCAGAAAGACATATTACCTTTTTCAGTGCTGTGCAGGAAAGACTTTCCACAAAACAGTTACACACAGAATAGACTTTCTGATATTTTGCTGGTTTTCCATAGTGCATTTATCCTACATTTAATCTAAATATGAAGAGGAAGTATTTAATATGCTTGAATAGTTCAGCACTGATTATTCATATCTGAAGTTAAATGACTCTCAACACCTGAAATCATACTTGACAGGAACTTTCCATGTCAGGAGTTACAAGATAATGATCTTTCATTCAAGTTATGGTCTGATCTCAAACTCTTTGCACACCAGTATTATGCCAAATCATTTTCACATTCCAAAGCTATTTGAAAAGTTTTACTTACTGAAAACACATTCAAATCCTATTTTTACAACCACAAGGAGTTCATAATGCCTATTAGTATCCGCAAACACCAAGAACACTGTTGCTGTGAATTAGATGTAATCATGATAGCAGAGGGTTTTTTCACTCCCTTGAACTCCCCAGTTTATTCTGCATTACACAGATGTCACAGAAATGGACTCTACACAACAAAACTACGGAAGCAGAAGAATTTTCCTTCAAATACAAACAAATTACACTTTCCATCAAATGGAATTGGCCTCTTGTGGAATCATTCTGAGAAAGCTTAATTGAACACTAAAAACTTCACCAAGAAAATCCCTAATAGGGTGACACAACACTTCTTTTTATAAAAGTTTCAGCCTCCAGGCTAAAATTTTCAAGGAATCAATGTAACATCAGAAAACTCCATGACTGTAACAAAGAAAAAAAAATTATGGATCTCTGAAGTCAGGTATTAAATCCAATACTTTAGCTGGCAAAACTCTCTGCTTATGAGTCTGGCCTTGGCACTTAAGATTACTATCAAAAGACTTAGGAATTTCTTTACAGAAGTGTCAGTACACAGGTATCAGTTGTATTTTAAATCTGCTTTGACGCTGTTGTGATTCCATGAATTCTAATAGAATTTGTCCAATTTTTTTCACCACTGCAAGTGAACTTAAAATATCAAAATATCTCATTTTGCATTATTTTTAGCTGAAATGTATGTCAATGTGAAAGCATCTGAACTACATTAGTAGAACTAAAATGATCCCCAGTGTAACCCCGTTTTCATCAGTTACATCAGGAATGCATTTCACCACTATAATTTAAAATGTAAAATGCCCAAGCGACCATAAAATTATTTTTCTGAGAGTTGTCAGTATCCAGTAACACTGGGAAATCTACAACAGAAGCAGTAGTAGTAATTTGGAGCCATAACAGGTGAAATACAGGGTTTCTCTGGCACACAATTCCAACTGAAGCAATACTTAATGGAAATTTCTGTTTCTTGCTAAGCACTTGGCGACCTTTGAGTTTTAGCATGTTAGGGGTAGGACTTCAGTGTTGCCAAGCTGTGTTGTAACTGAGTGGGCTGATGGGTAGTTGAATAATCAAATTATAAGCCACTCCAAATGAAGGTATTTGCTTCCATTCCAGAGTGCAGAATTCTTTTTGTGATTCAGAATGGTCTGTCAAACTGATAACACAATCTAACGTTAAGATACAGTAGTTCTTATTTATAACAACAAAGTACATAGGTTTATACATTGCAGGAGGCAGAGCAGGCTCCACAGTTACCTTAGCATATGTCTGCACAGTGCTGCAGTATGAAGTGCTGACACACTCAGAATATTGCTCTGCCAACTGCTACGAGGTCCTACAGTAAGACCTTTTCCTTCAGAGAGTAGGGTACTGCTATGATCACAGCATAATGTAGACACTGCCATGCTTGTTTTAAATTAAAAGTTTGTGTTCTGGGAGCAGAATAGCTGAACAACTTGCTGGAGAAGCTGCATAACTACTTCAGCAGTTACCTCGTGCTAAGCTCCATGCCCACAGTGCGAACATATTCTAAGAGTTCACAGTTTCTTCCTTATTACCATTAGAGATCTAAAATTCCACCTTTTGTAAACCACCTTCCCTTTCAACTTGTCAATACTGCAAATATGTACCACTTATTTTCTCAGAGTTCTTTATTTGCCTAGTTAGCATGTCTTTTACTTGTACGTTCTTGCCATGATCCCTGGTATCATATGGTCTCTGGTACTACACAGAACTACCAGCAAGCTTACAAGAGAACCCTTATACTCTTTACATCATTAACTACTAGCTGTTAAAGAAACACTTTCAGTTACAGATTTTTGCCAGATTTTACAGAATTCTCATCCTCACTGCTGATAGGGCCTCTGTAGAAAAAAGTATTTAGTACTTTTAACTAATGTGAGCTACAACAGAATGCAATATTAAATTTTGGAAGATGCCTATGTATAAAATTACTGAGTTGTTTCATTCAAAACATAGAATTAATATCACCGCACTAAAAAGGAGCTTTGTTTAAGGCTTCACATCAAAAATATAGTGAAGCCTGCTTTATGATTTTAAATTAGGAATCAGACATTTACACACAAGTTTTGAACCAGGGCTCAGCACAAGACAGACTTTTGAGTGTGTCTTGGTTTTTATTAGTTCTTCTGCAATGCAAAAGAGGACAGGCAGAGAAACTTTTTGAAAAGAATTCACAGAAAATCCATGAAGGCAAAAATCAATCATTAAAGAGAAACCTGTACCTATGGCTCTGTTCGGTACCACTGGATGCTGCAAACAGCATATGATGCTTATCTGATAGATTATGCATAATGTCATGGGTGCTCAGTTTGGACTCTCATAACAACCTGTCCCAGCCCTTAAAGTGCATATGCCAATTTGGTTCAAGTTTTATAATCTGGAATGTTCCACAGTGCCTCTTCGAAAACAGTTCCAATTTAATTCTGTCTTCCCCAGGTAATTACAATTCTGAAAAAATGCCTGTTCTGAATCTATTATTTATGTTATATGCAACAATATCTTACCTATTTCATTCTGGAGTCTGGAATGTACTGTAGGCCAGATAATCTTTACCTACCTTAATCTCCTAGGAAGGGCAATGGAAGTTTTTGACATACAGTAAAATAGAGCTGGCCTGAGGATCAGTGAAAAGAGATCACAGAATGTTTTCTCAAGCACTGCATGAGACTCAACATGCTCATTCTGAATCCTAGAATGCCTGTTTTGGATCTTAAATGTTGCTTCAAATACACGTGGGTGAAAGCTGTAATTAAGGGAAAATGCAGCACCAATAATAGCATGTTAAAAGTTAGCAATTCTCAACTGTTGGTACTGTAACAACTAAATATCTTATAACTTCTACCTTCTCCTCCCATACATTGGAGTTCTTCAATACTGACAAAGTGCATGTACTAATCATAGACTCTGAATGTTAAATTAACCAGGAAAAAGATATAAATTAGGTTGGTATTTCTTGAGGGCATCAGTAGAAGACACTGATTTCAAATAATTTTGATTATAAAATTTTACTTCACAATCCTTTTCCAGATCACAGATATTCATAATTAAAAAGATTATGGAATTAATGTAATGTTAGCTGTTTTGCCATCAGCATCACATAAAGAAAAAAGAAACAATAAAATATGATGCAGAATTCACTCTTCCAATGATTGTCATTGAACTATTACATTAGTAAACATTCACAGTATGAAGTCTCTTTCAATATATCTCCAGCATATAAAGTAGTGCAAAAAAGCATTCCAGTCATTTTGCCTTTGCAGTCAGACCAGGTTAAATGATTCTTACTTCATTTCTTTCATTATTAGACAACAAATGCTGCAATGCCTCCAAAGAGAGTTATAAAAATAAACAATTTCTGGAGGGTCAGCAGCCTTTTCAAAGTAAATTTCCAGTTAAAAACGAGCATTATAGATTTCAACAAAAAAATTTAGATCTATCTTCTGTAGAATAACTTTTTACAATAAATTTACCATCTGAAAAACAATGACTATGGTATCCAATGATTTATGGTAGCTGCTATTAAAGCACTGATAAATAGATAAATGACTACCAAACTTCATTGCTTCTTACATAGTAAATACCTCTGAATGCCAACTTTTACCACAGAGCTGTTATTAGTGATGTCGACAGTTCATGCACCCACTTTAAAACTTACTTGGTTTTAATAAATTTTTCAGCCTCATGTGCAAAACACTTGCATTCTAATAAAAATATAAAGTCTGAAATTATATCAGATCTAACAATCCTTTCCTCAAGTTATACCACTTACTTGATATGTAATACAAGTTTAGCAATGCTTTTTATTCGTATTTAACCATTAAATTGCATACTACTGTATGCTGTGGACTCTTGTTTGCATATTTCATTATTTTCACTGCACTCTTTAATGCATAAATATATTTGGAAACGTTCAAATTACACATCAGTTTCCACAGAATTTGAATTTACACAGTTTTTTTTCTCTGACTCACTGCTATTCCCCATGTCCTGACTTTTTTTCTCCTTTACGCAAAGAGATTCTTTAACTCCTTCTTCCATCTCCAAATATTCTGATTTATCCTCTGTGGATGAAGATGATGAGCTTCTGAATTTCTTCAATAAATTTGTTGGGAGGTAAGGGCAACTGACTGCATTTTGCATCAGCTGCGTTTGTTCTTCATTCTCAGTTTCTCTGTGGTAGAAATAGTTAAAATTGGAGACAATCACTGGCACTGGTAAAGCAATGGTTAACACTCCCGCAATGGCACACAGGGACCCAACTATTTTCCCACCCACAGTTATGGGCTTCATATCCCCATAACCAACTGTAGTCATGGTCACTACAGCCCACCAAAAGGCATCTGGGATGCTTTGAAAATGGGTGGCAGGCTCATCAGCTTCTGCGAAGTAAACAGCACTGGAAAACAAAATGACTCCAATAAAAAGAAAAAAGATGAGGAGGCCGAGTTCCCTCATGCTGGCCCTGAGTGTATGACCCAGGATCTGCAAACCCTTGGAATGCCTGGAGAGCTTGAAGATGCGAAACACCCTGACCAGACGGATGATCCTCAGGATGGCAAAAGACATGGCCTGTTGACCATTACTGCCCTGCTCCTGCGCCAAGTCAGTGCCCAGAGTAATGAAGTAAGGCAAGATGGAGACAATGTCTATGATGTTCATGATGTTCTTGAAGAAGTGTGCTTTGCTTGGACATGCAAAGCAGCGCACTGTAAACTCAAAGGAGAACCAAATGATGCACACTGTCTCTACAATGAAAAAAGGGTCATTGAAGATGGTGTGCTCCCCAGCATCCAGGTGAAGTGACTCATTGGAAAGCCCCTTCCCTAAGCTCAGGGACATGATGAATTCTTTGTCATCTCTGAACTCTGGCAAAGTCTCCAGACAAAAGATGACGATGGAGATCAAGATAACCAAGACAGAGACAATGGCAATGCCTCTGGCTGGACTGGAGCTCTCTGGGTATTCAAACAGCAGCCAAACCTGCCTCTTAAACTCATTTTCCGGCAAAGCTTTGTCCTCTTCCTCTTTGACAAACCCTTCATCCTCCCTAAACTTGAGCATGGCCTCCTCCCCAAGTTGGTAGAATTTCACCTCCTCAGTGAAGATGTCAAAGGGTACATTTACTGGCCTCTTCAGCCGACCACCACTCTGGTAGTAGTATAGGATGGCATCAAAGCTGGGCCGGTTCCTATCAAAGAAGTATTCATTCCTGAGAGGGTCAAAGTATCTCCCTCGCTTTGCTGGATCACCCAACAACGTCTCTGGGAACTGAGCTAATGTCTTCAGTTGGGTCTCAAACCGCAGTCCTGATACGTTGATTACCACACGCTCACAACACTCGTACTCACTGTAGCGAACAGAGCTGTAACCCCCAGGGCCTCCACCATCATCAGGTGGCTGGTCCGAGTACGAAAACTCATCCTCCCCATAGTCATCACTGTAGTAAAGCTTTCCTTCTTCCTCATCGTCTTCATCCTCTTCTTCATCCTCCTCTTCCTCCTCACTCAAGTCCTTCAGTATTCTTTCTTCAGAACCACTGAGAGGCAGCAGCTCAGAACAGGGAAAGGAGGCCCCACACTCCCTACTTCCCAAGTGGTGGCTCCTCTTTTTCCCTTTCTTCCGCCTCTTACCACTCTGGCGGTGGGGCATGCTGCTGCGTGACGCATTCCCACCATGAGAGGAGGATGCACCTCGACTCTGTTCCTGATGGTAGTGGTGATACGGTCCACCTCCACCTGTTGCCCCACCTTCTACTGCTGCTGTTGCTGCTGCTACAGCCGCAGCAGCTGCAGCTCTCGACTGTGCCAGCCGCTCTCTCTCTCGGGCCCGAGCTTGGACCGCATATCCATAGGGCATGTGGCTGTTGCACCCAGAGCTATCTGCACTCACCATTGCAACCTCCATTTTGCAACTGCTATTTTTTTTTTTTTAACCACTTAATGTAAAAAGGTTTTGGTTTATTTACAGTGTAACCTTAACTTTCACTAGAAAGTTCAAAGCCATTTGCATTTGGAGGACAGTCCCTTGGACATAGAGCAGGGCAACAAACTTGTAACACTGAATCTACATGTTGGAAAACCACAGATTTGCATTTTCTTATTGTCTGGAATGTTTGACACAAACTACTGTTTAAGATGAAACTCTTAAATTGAACCAGGGAACAGCTGAGGCCTTTTTCTTTCACCCTTTATTTTCATTTATCTCCTGTGGCTATCACAGATCTGATCAGAATCATGACTACCTTGCAGGCTACAAAGACTGCATTCATGAGGAAAAAAAATACACAAATCAAAGGATACCTGCTCTCCACAGATGGTTTTAGTTCATCATTGCAGCCAAATGCAAACAGTCTCTTTCCTCATAACGTGTTCCTTGTAGTGCTTTAGCCTAGCAATCTTATTGTTTAATATCATTACTTGGGGAGTTGAAGTTAATTCCAGCTATCACCTTATTTACACAGTGAGGAGGTCTTTGCAAATCCTTTCTTCAGCCTGTCAACAATGTCTCAAACCTGGGAGCAGCACCCAGGGCGTCAGCAGCAGTGGTAAGAGGAGGAGGAGGAGGAGGAGGAGATGAAGACTGAGTAACTGGCTCTGAGGTCCCCATAGGACATAAGGGAGTGGATGGGTCACCCTTTGGTCATGCAGAAGAAGCACTTAACCTGAGGCACATGCACAAACACACAAAAATAAACAAAACAAAAAGGGAAAAGATTGGATTGTTTTCCTAAAAAGTCACACCGATCAAATGAAACTGTGTCATCTATTACCACGGTATTCAAATCTTCCCCTACCCACACTGTTCACACTTCTACATTACACACACACCCACATCACATGCACAGAGATTTTGAACAACTCTGTGGGTAAGGATGTGGGTGGGTATGTCACATATATATAGACAGAGATACAAAATCCCCACCCATATAAGCACTTGCATCCATACACAAACGCATGCATGCTTCTGAAACACCAACACATGTAAACACTAATAAAAATACCGCAATACACAGTGCATTCAGATCTTTGGGTACATATGTAACAGATACACCTACATATATCTATATGAAATATTACAGAATTAATGTATCTAGACAAAGAGCTTTTGAAATATTTGTAGAAACACATAAAATGCAGGAATGTTACATTTTAATCTATAACTGAATGGTGTTTCAATCATAATGATCATCCCACTGAATTTAATTTGGAAACAGGCGCATACAATGCTCACTCAAGTGAAAATACTGCGATATGATATGTCAAGAAAACACAACCGCAGGTGCACTGAAGCAACATCTACATGCAAACACACACACAAAAATACACCCCCCCCCCCTTTGAAACAGAAGCCTCCTTTATAGCTGTATCTATTGCTACACGATAGAAGGTGAATATGAACTATCAAATGATGCTATTTTTAAAATTGTACCAACGTGTCATGCAGAAAAAGGTCTTAAAAATGCTATTATACTCACTGTTCCTAGGCAGAGAAATAGCAATGCTGTTCTTGCCAGCGTAAGGATCTGGTGACAGCAGTCCTGAGGAGAGGGCGATGCCAACTGATCTACATTTGCAGGTGTGTGTGGTCAGTCAGCACCACAGGTTGATGAGTTCTCTGTCTCCCTTCTTTCCCCGGTGCAACAAGAGTGAGGCAGAGAGGCAGCTGGAGCTGGGGGCACTCTGCACGCCCAGGCATTTTCAAAAAGGGAACGAGCAAGAGTCTTTTTCCAAAAAAAAAAAAAAAAAAAAAAAAAAATGAAGGCGGTGTGTTTGTGTGAGACAGAATGAATGGAGAAGCGTGATCACTAGTCTTTCCAAGCCCAGCTTTTGCAGTAGATATGTAAATCAACGTTAAATAATCCGTCTACCGAGCCT
>NW_010303133.1:0-37077 GCF_000700745.2 Antrostomus carolinensis
CTCTTGGAGCCAGTCAGACATGAAAACCATCCGCTTCCCCTACGGCTCCGAGTTCAGGCCCCTGGGGCCGTGCCCCGCGCTCAGCAGTCGGAAAGCTGGCGTCTTTCGGCACGTGCCGGCCCAGCAAGGGCTGGTGCCGGGGCTGCGACGCTCGGCCGAGCGCTACGTGGGCAGCAGCACCGAGTCCAGCGACTCCGACTCCGACCTCCTGGCTGCTGACTACTGCTCCCCGTACGGCCGGGTGCTGCGCTCGCCCATGGCCAGGGTGCGGCTGTCCTCCGGCAGCCTCCAGCTGGACGAAGAGGATGAGGAGGTGTCCTTTGCCACCAGTGCTGCTGAAGAAAGGACTTCCAGGGGGGACTCCAGGTATTTCACCTAGGTGCCTGACACTGGCTGGAGGGAGAAGAGGTGGCTGGCACTGACCTGGGGCTGCACAAGGGGGACACTCTTGCTGGCAGGGGTGACTTGCTGGCAGGGCTGCTTGCTGCTTGTAGAACATTGATGGGCTTGTGTTGTGCCAGTGCTCTTAGCTATAGAAGATGTGTCAATGGACAGCAAGGCAGCGTTCAGAAGTACTGATCTCCTGCACTGTGTTTGGAAGCTGGTGCATCTTTGCCAGCAAACGTGATGGTCCTGCTCTAGCCAGAGGGGCCAGGGCTCTTCTAAAGCTCTGCTAAGACCCTGTGTCCTGCCCAAGCTGGTGGCTGATGGCCATGCTTGGAGCTCAGCTGCTGCAGTCTTCATTGAGGAGAGGGGAGAAAAAGAAAAAAATAGGGTGGTTTTTTTGTTTTGTTTTTCACAGCTAAAAGAAAAAGAATTGGGTTTTAGTTTGGCTTTTTTTGGTTTTGTTTTTTTTTTTTTTTTTCATGCTTGGAGCTCAGCTGCTGCAGTCTTCATTGAGGAGAGGGGAGAAAAAGAAAAAAATAGGGTGGTTTTTTTGTTTTGTTTTTCACAGCTAAAAGAAAAAGAATTGGGTTTTGGTTTGGCTTTTTTTGGTTTTGGTTTTTTGTTTTTTTTTCCAGAGCTACAGGGAAGCACAGTGGTGGGAAGGGTGTCTGACGCCCATTTGGAGAGGAACATAATGGCCAGGGTAGGGTTCCTCCCGGACCCCAAATCGCCACAGCCAATGCCCCAGCACAGAGCCCATCTCTTCCACCCTGCCTCTCCAGTGCTGCCTGGAGAGCCTGGCCTTCGAGGCCAAGGTTGCATGTGTGGGGTGCTCCTTGAGATGCGTGGAGACACAGTGGAAACAAACTGCTCTATCTTCTCCCTGGCCAGGTTAGAGCATTATCCTTCCCCCAGTGCCTGTAAATAATTTAGCAGCATCCCACAGTGAGCTCTGGGAAGTGGGTTAATGAAGGGTACTGTATCATGACTGTTGTCATTTTCTGGCAGCAATTCCACAGCCCTGGCACCAAAATGTCCTGCTTAAATCTAGGGAAGGGAGGAATGTAAGGGTGGCCCTTGCTCCCCTGGATCAGGCCTCAGTCCAGCAGCATGGGGAAAAAAGATCTCAGGAGGGGAGAGGAAAGAAACAGGCAGCTGGTGCTCACCCTTGGCATTAGGAAGGCTGCGGTAACCATGGTGCTTTGAACCTTTCCTGTTTGCTACACAAGTGCAATGTTATTTTTACCAGGGCTGTTTCTAGCTCTAAAGGAGCAGCAGATGGGACTGGTCACCATCCATGGGGAAGCAGGAGGGGATTCCTGATTTATCCAATGCTCTCTGTAAAGGAAAAGGTATAAAGATACTTCTTGGAAGTGTTTTTATTACAAAAACTTATTATTACCCCTAAATTACATGCTAGCTACTCAGAAAACTGAAGAACTAGGCCACCTCTGTAAGATTTTAGAGGAGGATCTTGTTAATTTTCTTTAAGAACAATGTATTTAAGAATAATCCTATGAGACTCGGTAGGATGTGACTGTAAGGACAGCTCAGTAAATCCACGGTTGAGAAACCACTGCTAGAATAATTTCAAAAACAAGGAAAACTGGGGCAAAGACAGAAAATGAGTTCAAATGTAAAAAGAACCGGGTGTATGGGAACCACTCACCCTCTGCGTCGCTGTCCTTTGTTTTAGAAGCTGGACAATAAAAATCAGTTGTTCGCACCTGAATTTTGGGTTCCTCCTTCTGCCCTGTCATAGCTGCACCCCCAGCTCTCAGGCAGCCCTCACTGCTCCATGGAGCTGCCGGGCTGGTTTCCCTCTCCCGCAGCTGCTGGGTGGCTCCCTCTGTGCCTTCACTGTCTCAGTGACTGTGGAGACTTGCTGAGATCCCTGAATGCTGCTGAAAACAACCACATTCTTGGTTGGTTGCCCAAAGAAATGCATTAGATCAACAAGAGAGCGCACTGTAAGGTTTGCTTTTGCTCCTGGTTACCCTGTGCTGAAGAAGCTGTGAACTACAGGGACCTCACATGCTGCTCTGGCACATGTTCTATTAAAAAACAAGGGATAAACTTTCTGGTTATAGAGAGTTGTTTCTTCTCTTTCCCAAAGTTCTGCACCATGGAAAGGGCAAGAACCAGCACTCATATGACAATCTATATGCACCATTTGGTAGATGGGGGAAAAAAAAACAGGAGCAGTGTTTCAAATACAGACCACAGTGAATGTCCCTTCAAGAGTCATACCTTGAGCACACAGGCAAACCCACAATCAGTGTCAGCTCCTGAAAGCACGTGGAGACACAGGTAAAGGCTGGTCCAGGTCACACCCAAAGGGATCAATTTGGTGGGACTGATCCCACTAAGAGGGATCAATGTACAGCCACACTGCCCAATCTCCAGGAGCTGCCAGCTCTGGCGTTCAGGACTATGCTGGGAAAACAGCATTGAGAGGGAGAAACAAGGACTTGGGAACTATTTTTGGATTTTTCCATGGACTCGAGAGCACTGGGGCACAGCATGTGCCATGTGCCTCAGCACATCCTACATGACGGGCAACAATAGCAGAGGAACAAAGCAACTCGTACGTGACAGAAATTAACATCTTCAAGCTAAATACATTGTGTAAACTAGTTTTCTTGGGACTGACTGAAATAAAGGAACGATCCCAGTAAGCAACAGCTCCCATGTCAGGGAACAATTGAAATAACCCTTGAGTAAGTCCTTGCCCATGATCCCTGCTCAGCCTCTTCACCCAAAAGAGGTAAGAAAGAGCATCTGTTTAAGTGCCTGTGTTTAACTAGGGAAGAAAACAAGGATGGAGAGAGGACAGGGAATGATTTAGTCTGGTGATGGTTAAAGACAAAAAGCAGTACCTGGGAAGTGTAAACTTTTATAGCCCTTCAGCAAGCAAGGATTATTAAAGGAGGAGGAGACACAGCAGCATTACAGTGTCAAAATATTAAGCCTCTCGGTGCATTCGGATTGAAATAATTGGGGTTCATATAAAATCTATCACTTACAGATTAAGCTAATCTTGAAATCCAGCTGCATGATATTCAGCGACTTTTCAGGCATGTATGTATGTCAGGATATACAAAGAAGCAAAATGTACACAGTATACAGAGAACTTCAATTTGGAGAAGCAATAAGACAGTTTTACCTCATCTCCATATTAAGTGTTACTTCATCTATTGGAAAAATGTGAAATAAGCCAACATACATACCACTAAAATTTTGCAAAGAGGAAAATAATTTTATTCCAGTGTTAACTCATAAAACAGTGTTGATAAAAATCAGACCTTTAACAATCGCTAAACCTTGTGCAAACACATTAAGAACCTACGTACTTTCCTATTCAGCTATAGACATTCAATCGAATGCAAGAACAGGTGTTTACGATACTACTACAGAAGCGTCCTAGAGGAGTCAGAGACCAAGGGTTTTAAGAATGGTTACACTGATGGACTCATCTACCCAAGAACAAATACATTATTCTGATTCAGACTACTTTGATAAAGACTACTTCAATATCAATTCTTTTCAACCTACAATGGGAAGCCTAGCAAACCAACCCAGCAAGAAGATGGTTCCTGCGTGAATATTTTGACATAACTTTCCATTAGCTATCGGCCAGCAACAGAATACTGCTGATTAAGTTGCACAGTTCATCAATAACTAGCACGTGGTGGGGAAAAAGACAACTGTTCTCTGGAAACCAGTAATACAGGCATCCATTCTTTAGAGTTAGATTATAGTCTTAGGATGCACAGAGACTTTAGGCACAGAAATGCCATATGCAGTACAGTGAAAAAAACTGGAATGGATTTGAAGAGAACGGGGCTGTATTATAAAAACACAGTTGGATGAGTTTTTCCCCACACTGTCCTACAAGGCAGGCATACATCCCACCCATTTCACAGGAAAAGAAGAGGCACCACAGTTCAGCAACTTGTTACAGTCATATCACAAACAGGATGGCTTCCAGTTTCCCAAACAGTTCACTAACCCTACCTACCCAGAATCACAAATAGAGTTGCATAGATTAAAGACCCTGTGTCAACAGTGTAGAGTCACCAGTTACAAAATCCGTGAGGAATTCCCACTACCTCTCCCCTCCATCTCCCACAGAAAAAGAACACCTTAAGGGAAGTGACATGGAAATAAAACCATGATTTTAATTCTGAGGAATCTGTATGGAACTCTTTAAAATGAGACTGGGGTGGAGACTGCTGAAGTGAAAGCCGAGGTAACTGCGGCACAGGCCTTTTTGCGCCTTCACTCCACAATGCCGAGTTCACAAGGAAGTTCTGACATCTCTACCGTGTTGGCACGGGGCGGGCACGTTCGTCTCAGCACACAGATCCTGACGACTCCTCTTTAGGAATGGAATCAAACTGAACCCTGGGGCTGCTCCATCTGTCTAACACACTCCCTGCGGCGTAGCAGCTGGCAGGTGTCCTCCGGACGTGAACAGCAGAACAGCATGGAGGGGGACCCAAACCTTTCCAAAGCCACCATGCAACTCTGTGCAAGGAACACCTTTCTTGAACTAGAACACGAGTTTGTAAGAGGTATATCCACACCTCTGCACACCTACTAAAATCCAGAATAAAACGCACAACAGAACGAGCTCATGAATGTTTACAGAACTTAAATATTTATTTTTAAACCATTTAAAACCCCCCAAAACACTGAAATAAGCTTCATCTATAAACAGATTTACAAGACTAACAACTACAGAAGCTAAAGGAGCACTACCATTTGTTTCTGTGATGCAGTTATTTTGTAAAGCTTCAGATCAACTGTATTTACAACTTTTGCTGCTTTTACATTTATAAAAATATTTATTTAATCCATAACATTATTGTTTTCAAAAACTATTTCCAGACTTTTTTCTCAGATATAAATTCTAATCGAATTTCAGTTATATAGCAGATGAAAGTTTTAAACAGAAACATTTTTTTAAAATTAAAACAAGGAGTTAAAAGTAATTTTTTTACAGTGTAGGCACCATTGAAAATAATTGTCCTTGGCATATCTAACCACCATCTCTCACAAGTGTCCTTTATATAAAAACGATGTAATGGCAACATTTGACTAAAAATGCAGTATTTACTTGCACACCATTACTTTTTCAATATTTGGCAGATATATTTCAGATTCTTTAAAATGACTTTTGTGCAAAAACAAAATGTGCAGGTCTGAACCAATAAAATAAACACACCCAGCCTTTATCAAAAATAAATTTACACCAACAGTTCCACAGCTAAGTACTGAAAAACAATCCCAGTTCAAAACTTCAGCATAATATACATACTGGGTTGAAAAAGGGAAAAAAAAAAACCCCAAACAGAAGAGATTACCCATCTAGCAGTACCATAAATATATAACTGAAAGCAACTTTATAGTCTTACCTACTTTTTATGAAAAAAAAAAAAAAAGAAAAAAATAATCACTCCATACTGCACAGTACTACCTTTTTGTGAAAGAATATCTATAACTCAGTTATTTGCATATTAACTGGTAAATACATATTTAAAATACACTTTCAGAAAATTATAAACAAATTATGTTGATGTACTGTATTTAATGTATTTAAGAACAAAAATGTGTATAAATATCTTACAGGAGAAACAACACCACCACACAGAACGCTGGTGTTATACTTATACCTGCTTGTGAGGTATGTATCATGCGACGCTCGGCTTCTCTGGCTCCCTTCCACCCAGGCATGTGTACTCAGAGGAAAAAAATTAAATTAAGTTAAACTGGACTTCAGGTTTTGTCCATTATTGCCAAAAGCCCCACCCCCTCAACTGTATTGCTTTAAATTTTCCTACCATGATGATATAAGATTGAACTACTACTTCAAAACCTGTTCTAAAAGGTAATACATATACTGTACATCAGGATATACCTGTTGCTACATATCACCTGCAAACTATTGACATATTGCTCTCAAATATATTTAATCATAGAGCTGCCTAAAATACTGTACCAATTTAGAATTATAATAGATACTGTTGCAGGTTTATTTTTCAGGGCATGATAACTATATGCTGGTTGAAGCAGGTGCTACAGCAATACCCTTGCCACTACATTACGTGTTTTGAATACGCTTGTGAAAAAGCTATTTTCTCTGAAGCTTGTTAGTGATTTTTACAAAAGTTTAACTCATGAATACAAAAGACCTGTACATCCCCATGTACAGGAACAAAATAGCATCAAAACATACGGTACTTGCACTTTCTATTAACTAAAGTAATGGCTATTTCTAAAAGCAAAACTGCACCTCAACATTTATCAGATTAAACAGGTGAAACTACAATATTAAAAGTTGTTCTTTACAAAATAATTTCCTGAAAATATAAAACCATGTGCACTGCCACAAAATAGTTGAGTAGGTTCTTTCAAATCCTCAATGACCATCAATATGTTGCAAAGATCCAAAAGGCACAAGGAGCTCATGAGCTAAGCACTGCCAAGCTTGAAGTAGTTTTGGTGGGTTTCACTGGGTCCATATGAAACATCAGTCAATTATGTGAAGTTTCTTAGGATGAGTCATTAACAGAAAATCTAGGGATAAAAAAAAGCAATCAAGAATTTTGTTAATTACATTGTTTCAGCTTCGCAAACAGCACATAACTATTTTTGCATCACTGAACTAGTACCTGCCTTCATCAAAACAAGATCATAGGAAAAAAACCACCGTAAGTGACATTCTCAAGAAAATATTCCATAAAAAGATAATGTAAAGGTTCTCCTGCTTCCTTACTTGCTAGACATAAATTAAAGGAAGCAAGGGATAACAATTACAGTAAAATTGCAGCACATATAGTAATTGTTACTATTAGTTTACTCTGAAGCAGAAGTGTTATGTATAACTACAGAAGCTAGAAGTTTAAATCCCTGGAAATAGCAGATCTTTTTCTTATCACTGAGCTACTCAAATTTCCCCGATATATGAAGTTCAGTGTCAACTAACCTTTCTTGTGCACAAGTACTTAATTTAATTTCCTTTTCTTAAAATAAAGCCCTTTTTCTTTCTTTCCCCCCCCCTTTAACAAAGCATACAAAAAATTCCTTAACTTTAAGTACTCAATTTAATTTCCTTCTCTTAAAATAAAGCCTTTTTTCTTTCTTCCCCCCCCCCCTCCCCCCCTTTTAACAAAGCATACAAAAAATTCCTTAACTTACTTCTGAAATTTCTCCATAAGTTTCTTCACCATCTTATCTGTGATCCCTGGACACGTTGCTTCTGCCATATTGATGCTTTTCTCAAGTTCCTCAATAGCTTTCTTTCTGCTAGCATTATTTGTGTCCTGCTGCTTCAGCTGAGTCTACTCAGATTTCCCCAACATATGAAGTTCAGTGTCAACTAACCTTTCTTGTGCACAAGTACTTAATTTAATTTCCTTTTCTTAAAATAAAGCCCTTTTTCTTTCTTTCCCCCCCCCTTTAACAAAGCATACAAAAAATTCCTTAACTTACTTCTGAAATTTCTCCATAAGTTTCTTCACCATCTTATCTGTGATCCCTGGACACGTTGCTTCTGCCATATTGATGCTTTTCTCAAGTTCCTCAATAGCTTTCTTTCTGCTAGCATTATTTGTGTCCTGCTGCTTCAGCTGAGTAGCAAACCAAAACAGGTAAAACTTATAAAACTTATTCAACACTTGGGTAATACTTTCAAAGAAATTTTATAAGCCAAGACTTACCTCAGCAAACACAGGGGTGATTATCATAGTTAAACAACTCAGGGTTTTAACAAGATCCTGATCCTAAAAGTTAACAAGTAAGGATTACATTAGCATACTCTTATACAAGCTATACGCTGCATTTAACACAGCACACGTGATTTTGAAAGTTCAGTTAAATCCAACAAAGCACTTGAAACACATTATAAAAACAATGAAGGCACAGGACATCAACAAATGTTACATGATGTGGAAACAGATGCCTGATGATGCATCTGAAACAGTGTCACATATTGTCAGAAAAATAGTTCAGTTTTTCCTCTCTAATATTATATAAGCCTTTAAATTCCCTTTAAATTCTCATCTCTATTAACAGATACTGACCTATTAGGATGTGGTATCTTTTGTATTTAAGGCTGACAAGGGCATGGGAAATATCACTAATAATCACTATTTGTCTCTTGAACTACAAAAACACAGTAAGTTCTTAATGAAAAGTGAATAATTACTCAGTTTTATCACTACATTCCTTAAATTGGCTTCAAAACATTCCTTAAATTGGCTTCAAAACCAGCACTTAAAAAGAACTCTTCAGACTGTACATACCGTCCCATTCTGCAGCTTCTTTGCATCTGGCTTCTTTCGAACTGTAGTAAAGCTCCACTCAGGATGAGAGTTATTTTCCTTGTTACTGGACTCCCTGAAGAAAACAGATACGATGTACATAATACTAACCACAACATAACACTAAGCAAGCATAGGTAACCCAAATACACCATAAATCTATATGGATTAGATCCATAGTCCTTAAAATAAGAAGAAAAATGTGTATTCAAACATTAACTGAATTTAAAAAAAAAAAACAAAACAACTTCAGAGAGGCTGAATAAATTGAAATACGATTAAAGCAAACGGAAGATATTATCTACCCATAAAGCTTACCTTCTCCCATGGCATCACATTTAAAACAGCTATCTGATATACAGAAAAGCAAGAGACTTACAGAGTGAGTGTTGTTTCACAGGTATGGTGCAAACTTCTTCATACACCTCAGCCTTGCTCTGCAGTATTTCTAATTATGATTAATTGTTTTTGGTATAACCACTAGCCCTAGACTAGGCAATGTACAGCACTTAAACAGAACTGAAATTAAGTACAGAGGGAGAAAGTTTGAAGAGATAACGAGAGCATAGCTTGACTTATGCGTTAGACTTCAGGTTCATACAAGAGGTTTTCTTGAAAGAAGCCAAAGAAAAACATGGAACAAAGACAGATACACAGGACTTAATTACACAGAGAAACTGGAACAAGCCTACTTTAGTAACATTAAAAAAAAGAAAAAGCCCAAAAGAGACTAAATAGAAAATAAACTTACGAATCGGAACCATCGGAATCACTTTCATCACTACTATGTCCCTCTGCTTTCCATCTCTTAAACCTATCAATCAGCTCTGTCAGATATGAAGTCTTCTTGGCATTTTTCATAATGAATTTGTGCTTCAGAAGTTCTTTTGCAGTAGGGCGCTGTAAGAAACACTTAAATGTTTAATGTCATGCTAACATTTCATGATTTTAAATGTTAATAGGGGAGATTTAATAAGACAACTGACTTCTAGAGCTAACTCATACAGTATCAGGAAATTAGTGAAACAGGAAGTCAAGAGAAAGCAGTAATCCACATTTACAAGCACTCTAAAAATATCACCAAGTTGCACATGGACTATACTGCTTATCCTTCTATGCTAGAAGGTACACACCCAGGAAAATGACTAATCAAAATTCTCCAATGCAACACTTCCTTGTAAGCAGGATTCAGACAGACAGACAGCAAAAGTTCTGCTGGAGAAAAAGACTTGAGCTCTCTCCTCTGTTAAAGCTTCTCTTCTGACATTATCCTAAGTTTGAGTGCATTTTAGGAAGCTGCCCCTGTCACCATCATTTATTTCAGCATTCCCCCTCCCCCTTGCGGTACTTTAAACAAAAGAGACCAGGATGGAAACATAGCTATTAAAAAAACACCACTACTATTAACAGTGGAAAGTACAGTTTCTAAAATTATTTCAATCAATTATGATGCACTACACCAGCAAAACGCTTTGCAGGCATGAGAGAGTAAAAACAAAACCAAAATATCTATATATATACACACACACACACACACACACTTATCTACTCACAAATGTTGGGTCCTTATTCAGACACGCATCAATGAATTCTTTAAAAGGTTTACTGAATTCTCCTAATAAAGTCGGAGGATTGTTTTTTGGAATGAGAAACAGAACTCTCATCGGATGCATATCAGAGTTGGGAGGCTCCCCTTTGGCTAGCTCGATAGCAGTGATTCCCAGCGACCAGATGTCAGCCTGAGAAAGGGAAAAGATACGTTTAGTGCAAAATCAAGGGCTATCACGACTAAGTATTTAGTAACTGAAATCTTCACGTACACTGCATCAATATGTTAAAATTAATTCTAATTAATATAGGTCTAAGTAGATAATGCACAACGATTCCTTTCTAATACTTGAATGCTCTGATTCCCAAAGACCTTGCTGACTTAATCAGACTTTAATAACTCTGACAAACGTTTACAACGTCACTTTTGCTGCAGACTTTGTCACTGCTGTAACGCTGTCAGCAAGCTAAACGTGCACCTAAGTGCACACACACTAAACGTGTACACATGATTCTGGAAAAAGCTTCAGAAACATTGATCTTCCTTTGATTTTGTTCTATATAATTAACTAAAAACTCCCACAAATTCCTTACATCTAATTAAGCTTCTGTTTAGATAGCAAACCTGCATGCTGATGTTACTTTTTAAAGTGTAGGTGCACTGAGGTATCCAACCTTGTTTGATTCCTGACTCTAAAGGAACAAGGCAGAAAGATGAATCAAATCCAGCAGGTGATCACTTAATTTCTTTCCTAACAGACTGCTTGATAAATTTAGCTAGAAAATTATCAACAACTAGTTAGACCTGAAACACTAAGTTCACAGTGTAAGTTTCTGAAGAATAATGAAGTGGTGTTTATTTTAGCTAAAGGTAAGCATTATAAAAAACCCTAAATATAGTTTTGTAATAAAGTATCTTATGAACTATAAAATTATTTTCCAATTTAAGATATTTTTCTCAAGTGACAAACACGTTACTTGCACCTTTCAGATGAGCTGAAATAGCTATTACGGTCACTAGAGGTTTCTCTTAAAAAGTGGCTGGCCATGGCTGACTACACTTGGCACAGAAGTCATATATCGAAGTTGCCCATAGAGTAAACAAAGGTTACAATTTGCATCTCTCCAATATTCCTTATCCTTATTGTCATTTCTAGCAGCAGTTCCCAACCCTCAGAAAAATATGGAGGAGGTCTGCTTTCCTACTGCTAGTTCACACAGAGAAATTCTCCTTAGCAATTAGTCATCCATCAACAGCTCCCACTAAAAATAGATGTACAAGGTACCATAATGCTACCACAGCTACCCATCCTGTAGTTCAAGGTACTTTCTTCCTTCTCAAGATCAGACACCTGTGCTAACATCTTTAGCATTACACAGGTCCTCAGAAATACCATTAAAGAAATGATAACCAGAGCTGTTTATAAAAATCTGAAAAGAGAGTAAAATTTTAGCCATCATCTTGGCTTTACATAAGCTGGTAAATTCTGGTGGAATTCTAATTTGTGAGAGCTTTCTGCTCAAATTAAAAGCGAAACATTGAATTGAAATTAAAATCAAACCAATCAACCAACCCACAACACTGAAAAACATCCAGGGAGTTTCTCTGAAAGAATCTGAACATGAAAGCATCAGTTTACTTGGTGAGTTTACACAGGTCTTGCATGTGAGTACAGTGATGTGCAACTACCATATAAAAACAATTTAATCACACTTTTAATTTTATTATTTGAAACCCTGTAATTCAAAATCTACATTTTTTTCTCCATACTGATAAAGACACAAAACCCAAAGTAATTTCTGTTGGATCTGCAGATGCAAAGAAAAGCTATTCTACTCCTATACTTACTTTTGAATCATACGCTGACTGCTGAATAACTTCAGGGGCCATCCAAAACGGAGTTCCAACAAAGGTATTCCTCTTAATTTGCGTGTCTGTCAGCTGCCCAGCAACTCCAAAATCAGCAAGCTTAACATCTCCTTGTTCTGATAACAAGACATTGGCAGCTGCCAAGGGGAAATAACATAGTATCTACATTAGATTACTGCTCTTACAATTTTTAAAGGCTTTAACAAAGTAACATTTAAAACTTTATGCACCTTTTATATCCCTGTGAATTTTCTTCTCTGAGTGTAGGTAGTCAAGACCTTTCAAGATTTCCTTTAGCATAGTAGCAATCTGGAACTCATCAAATGGGCCAGCACGCAGCTTTAGAGAAAAGACACATTAAAATAATTTTAGTCTTGTATCTAATTTTTGCCTTGTCATTGACTGAATTAAATCTTGAGCTTGAAAGATTTTTTTTAAAGTAAAGAACTAAAAGAATTCATAAAACATTCAATGAACTATGTCAACATTCTATCAGAAATAGGTGCCATTGGAATGATCATCTTCACATCTCCTCTACTGATAATACACTAGAAAGCTGCTAGTATAGAATCACAGAATGGTTTGGATTGGAAGGGACCTTAAAGATCATCCAGTTCCAACCCCCCTGCCATCAGCAGGGACACCTTCCACTAGACCAGGTTGCTCAAAGCCTCATCCAGCCTGGCCTTAAACACTTCCAGGGAGGAGCAGCCACAACTTCCTTGGGCAACCTGTTCCAGTGTCTGACCACCCTCACAGTGAAAAACTTCTTCCTAATATCTAATCTAACCCTACCCTCTTTCAGTTTAAACCCATTTCCCCTTGTTTTGTCATTAGTAGCCCTTATGAAAAGTCCCTCCCCAGCTTTCTTGTAGCCCCTTCAGGTACTGGAAGGCCACTATAAGATCTCCCCGGAACCTTCTCTTTTCCAGGCTGAACAGCCCCAACTCTTTCAGCCTGTCCTCATAGCAGAGGTGCTCCAGCCCTCGGATCATCCTGGTGGCCCTTCTCTGGACTTGTTCTAACTGGTCCATGTCTTTCTTATGTTGGGGGAATAAATTTGGAATAAGCTTGCACATTATAAAGCTACATACATAAAACAGACACAAGTGAGGTGGGTGATTCTGCAATTAAAAAAATACCAACAATAGAGCACTGAAACAAAGAACACCATGAAATTATGGTGAGGCAAATGAGGCAAAACTTGAAAGTCTCTTCTAAAAGGTCCAGTGGTTTCAACTGTCACTAGTAAAAGCTATTTTGCTATTTCTGACACTCCACAGAAGACTATCAGTTACTCAAAAGCATTAAAGAGTATCCTGCAGCCTCTTTCTCAAAAAGACTAATTTCCAGAGCTACAAACTACTATGTGCTACACCTAATTACTACGCTTTTGCATTCCCTAGCTGAGTTGATGTGATATAATTTAATAAAGAAGTTTAAATAGATTTATTAAGTTAAGCACATACTTCAGCTCTTGCAGACAGGACCCCTGTTAGCAAATACATAATTAACATCACTCTGTAATACTGAAGACATGATATTTTTCCTTCAGAACCACACAAAAAAAAGAGTGAGTTAGTTTATCTTACAGGAAAGGGTGGGGTTAAGCTTTACAGCTGAGGCAGAGCTCTACTCAAAGTGTGGGGAAACCACATCCCCAGGCAGTAGACTGTGCTCCTGTACTCTCTAAGCTACATCCTTCATGAATGCTACATTATCTTGAGTAAAAGGCACTTTCATGCTTAACTGAAAATACCTGAAAACGGAAAACCCAACACCTTTTAACCAGTTAAAATTGACTGTACGCTGTGGGCATACACTTCATTCATTCCTGAGACCCAATCCCAAATGAAACATTTTTTATTCAAGCATAAAAAATATTCTACTGGGGGGACAGGGGATGGACAGATAACCCAAAACCCCACCACATATGGCAAGAACAGTACTTCTCATGCTAAAAAAACCTGCCTTACATTTGACTGAGAACAAATGTATGCTTCCTAATACTTAGAGACAAATAGTAAAAACAACAAAAAAAAAGAGCATAAACTCAATATAACAGAACTACCATTCAAATTCACACTTTTTGGAACATTACAATGTAGCAGTGATGTGATATCAGCTGCCTCCACAGACTGGATTTTATAAAGAGATACAAAAGCACAGTGAAATAAGGTTCACTAGTACTTACAATGCAAAAAAAATCATATACTTACAAGATCCAAAGCTGACCCTCCACCCAAGTATTCCATTATTATCCATAGTTTTGTGCCCTGTAAAGGAAGGCATGAGTTGTTAGAAATCCAGAGCTGCCATAAAAAAAAATAATTATGTATTTCAATAGACTACCCAGACTACCAGCATCCTGTTAGGAGAATGCAAGTATAGACTCCCATTAATCACCAAGTTACATGTAATTACTTCTCGTAGAGATCACACAGCTTCTGTGCAAGACACCTAAATATCAATTTAGTTTGATAGTCAATTTAGTCAATCATAGTTTGAATTCTGGATTTAGAAAAGCAACCAAAAAAACCCACTACCACTCTCCCCATCACTAATCATTTTCCGCTAACTGGTATCTAAAATTATTCCACTGGAAGGAATGGAGAGAAAAAAGTGATTTGGAGGTGGTTTAAGTTTAAACTAAGACTGTAGTTCTTACAAAAGACTGTCTTTGCATTACAGTTATTAATTCCAGCCATTTGTGATACAGACACATTACAATTTTAACAGGAAACTTTATTGTAACATCACCACACCTCTCATCTGAGTAAAATACTCTCAACTTTTGAGCAAGAGAGTGAGCAAGAACACGCTTCAAAGACAACAGAAAGGTAAAGCCTATGGAGGCAGCTGCTGGGTGTCTCTTCACCTACATGGTAACTGTGCAAGTGTGTACCTGATGTGTCTGCAAGCTCCAACTCAAGTTGTCAGATCCAGGCAAAAGTGAGAATTGACAGCCTTTGAATATGCCTGTACCTAAGGACCTGCATCCTACCACAACACACACCTGCTACCTTAGGGGCAGCTCCCATTCCGAGATACAGAGCAGCACTACAACCACCAGCCAGGAGAAATTACACTGCCAGACCTGCAACCCTACGGAGACATGCAGATTTCTGAAGTCTTCAGATCAGGGGTTTTAAATTAGTCATTAAAAGGTCAAAGATAGGAGCGATATAATTCAATAAAAAGTATGACTGAAGGAACCTACCCTAGGAATTTTTTTTTGTTATTATTTCTAGTAATATTGCAAAGTTCACATATTCCTTCACTATATGTTACCTGAATCCCTGTGAGTACGTGAGTTTCTGTGCTTTCTTTGTGGAGATGTCTCAACTACCAGAATACCAGAACAGACAAATTATTCTAACACTGATATCTAGATTCTGACTTTGCCCCTGGTATGCAGCTGCGTAAGGCGGCTGGTTCATACAAACAAAACCAGACAGATTTGATATCAGATCTACAGTCTGTATATTTCAAAACTGGGATCTTCTGCTATTTGCTTGCCAGAGTCTCCTGACATTTCAGAAGAAACACAAATATTAATCTATGGGCTACTATTCTAAGAAATTAAGCCAATAAAAGTATTTTTTTATTTAAAATAAAAATTTATTTTAAATACTCAACTGACCCAGATGTGGTGAAGTACCATGCATGCTGTTTAAGTCTTCAGTAAGTGCTAGTTCTCTCCTAGTGCTAGTTCCTTGTAACAGAGCACAAGCTTAAGGCAGAGGTACATTTTAAGGCCTCTTGCATTCTATACTATCTGCTTTCCCACCCTACTGCCTGACTAGGGACAGAAATCTAAAGAAAACTCAACAAGCAAATAAAGGTGCAGCTTCTGAAAGTACCACATCCAATTATCTTAACAAAGTGTGCTCTATTAGATTTGTACTGAATTTAAAAAACACACCATTTATGAGAGTCTATTCCAATATTATGAGATCAGCAGGGAAGGGCTGGCTAATTTTAGCAGGTTTTATAAAGCCCAACTTTGTCAGCTGAGAAGACCTGCAAGGAACTCCAGTTTAAGGCAAACATTGTGGTTACCAGACATGTTTGGAGGATTTGACTATTACTTGAAAACAGTATAGAGTGAAAATGAATAAGTACTGTGTTTCTGAAAGAATGTCTCAAAGAAACTGCCACTATCCACTGTAACCGGGTGTGGATATTTTCTAGCCGGGCATGAACAACCTTTTTCCTTGCTATTTTAGGTCAATCAAGTATAAATAGACAATGCAGAACAAACAGTATGTTTAGATTGTCTCAAAGCTTTGCTGCACAAAGTGATGTACAATTTTAATACAAGTCTCTGGATGCTACTAGAGGAGTTCTCCATAATCAAATCTGAAAAACTGAGAATAACTTCAGGCTTGCTTTAATTGCAAAAAGAAAAGAGCAAGCCCAGATGGCTGCAATAGTCACAAGGCGAGATATTTTTAAATCCCTCAGCTAGATGGAACAAATGGGGAAAATAATAATGAAATTTCAGTCACAAAGAGAAGAACTATCTCTATGGGATCAGACAAAAAGTACAGCTCAAGTATTTTATGAAGCTTCACAAATTCACATAACCAAAACACGCCAGAACTAGGGTAACTTTTAATACCTTTAATCTTTTTCTTGCCTAAACTGATAAAAGTCATAATACATTTTGACCAGCCATTAGGCTTGCAGAAAACACTCATTTTAGCTACCTAATGTAACTCACACTGCTGTGCTGCCATACACTATCACTTTCAAGGGTACCCTCCACAACCAATGTTTTATTTATTGAGGTGTGATGTTAATTGCAATCAAAGTGCAATACAGGATGATGAGACAAATTTAGATCCTGACCTACCACAAATATGAACATCTACAGACATCTACATCAGGATTTTAGTTATCTTGCAGCTACAAAAGTTCCACTAGTTCAGCTGTAAGCTTGTACAATTCTACACACATTTGTGAAAGACACAATATAAAGGTAAAACATTTTACTACCATACACAGATGTGTTTATTATGGCACATTCTTTTACTCTCTCTCTCTCTCTCTATATATATATATATATATGCTTGTACATGGCCTACCAGTATGTTTAGAACACACTACCCAATGAAAATTAAAGAAAAAAGTTACTAATACCTACTCTCTAAGATTAATTCAATGAGAAATTCCAATTCAAATACAAAATTCAAGATATGCAGGTACCCCAAATTACAAAGATATGGGAGTTTTGCACCTTTTTGTGTCACAGTAACTGAAAACTGGCATCAGCTTTATCCCAAGAGCCTCCAGGAGGTAGAACTTGCCATCTTGTACCAATAAGGTTTTTAAAGGGTAAAATATCTGATAACAGACAAATAATATTGCACTGCTAAGCAAAAATATTTAGGGACTGTCCGTATTTTTAAAATCACATTTACAAGTCAGATGTACAAGCTGTAGCTAACAAGCAGCTAAGCTGCAGAACATAAGAGTATCTTACGTGGCATCAGCTGAGCTGACTAAGTTACAAATTAGTAAGTCAAGTAATTGAAATAAAGACACTCTTCCCTTCTGCCTTTCAGCAGCAGGAGCATCTGGAAGAGCCTGCATGTAGCTGGTAAGCCTCAGGCTCCCTGAGACTGGCCCACTCCATCCTGGTCAGCCACAAGGCTGGCTCTGCATCCTGAAGCGCCAGGAAACTGTAAAGCTGCAGAATACGTAGAAAAGACTGTACAAAAATAAGATCTCTCATCTGAAATGCTTGCAATTAGAAAACCCTCACAGTTAACATCTCTTACTCTGTGTTTTAGCCATAAGCAACTTTTAATTATCAAATATGCTATCTTACCAGAGGAAGAACTGAAACTGACTAAAAACTGATGACATGAACAATCTGCTTATTTAAAACTTACTTAAAATTGGTTAAAAAACCAAGAATAAGTTGCAACAGAAGATGTTCCGTTACAGTTCAATTGGATTAACTGAGGCACACATTAAAAACCTGAAGCCAACACATGAGGTCACAGCTGCAGTTTCTTCAAAGTAAAAACTATCAAATTTTGTAGCATTTAAAGATTTAATCCAAATCTAGATTACTGAACATGAAAAATATCAATAAAGTGTCGTAGGCAACCTGAATGCCTTTGCATTGAGGGTTTGCTTTGGTATAATCAGGAAAATATTAAGTCTCTTTGATTTAAAAAGTCAAAGCTCAAAACATTTCTTGTGCCATCCCTCGAGTTTGAGAGAAAGCTACATGTATGATTAATATATTTTAGTGAACTATTTCTATTCCATAAGCATGATCTGAAAGAGGGCAGACTGACTCAACTGCTCTATTTTCCTGTAAATAAAGATGCAAAGGGAAAAAGAAAACTCTCTTAATTTTGAAATACCTTCTATTTACTGTATGCTTATGCTCTTTTTAGCCACTGCCTTACAAGGTATGTCTGGGAGTATTTTCAGTGATATTTGTATGTAAAACTAAGTATTCATCAACAACCCTATAGGAGGCCACTTTCCATGTGATCTTCGTACCAGTTATAGCCATAGCAAACTGCTGTTAATTTCTGCAGACTAGGACTTTACTTTGTAAGAAGTAAGATATCTTAATTTTCAGAATTTAGCCTCAGTATTCTTCAAACTTTAATTATAAAATCATTTGGTGCACAACTGTACCTATTACACTGTTTCCAGGAGATGTCTACAGTATATAGAGAAATTAAATCCTGAATGAAGTACTACACAGCTAAATACTCAGGCTGACAGCCATTCTCAGAGTAACAACTAATAAAAATTTAAAAGCTATAGCAATTAAGTAAAAAAAAAAAAGTAGACAGATACAACTCTCAAAATACCTGTTATTACTAAAATGAAAAGGCAGCATAAAAGTTTCTTTGCACATTTAACAAAGTTTATACACACTTTCCCCTGAGGGACGTCACGCTGAAAGATCTAGTATTAGTAATCAAGAATAAATCTAGCCTAAGAAAAATTTAGAGCCAAGATACTACATAAACAGTCATTTTATTTATTTATTTTTAATGACAGAACTAAAAGTAGTAATTTACTTGAGGACATTTTTATTGATTTACTTGGGGAACAGCAAGCAGTAGTCTGGGATGAAAAACACTCCTGTGAACCTTATTTTAGTTTCCTGGTTTTGGTTCAGGTTTTGTTTGTTTGTTTTTGTTTTTTTAAAGAGGAATTTCTTAAAGGAATGGGAATAACCAAATTCCACAAACACCTCCCCGGCTCCACACACAGAAACTTTCCTTCCCCAAAAATATTAGGAGTGTGAAAAGTAAACAGGAGATCAAGCATTAATCTTTCAGAATTTATCCATTTAGAATAGAAATGGAAAGAACTCAAAACAGTGTTGAGGAAAGTTCTGCAGCATTAACATGATCTTATATTTGCCAGGAATTTTTAAAAAGTAAAAAACTCTAACCAGAAGTTGATAATTTTATAGCACTGATAGAACAGCTATACTGACATACCTAAGAAAAGGGGTAAGAAGTGAAAGACTTGCATAAGGCCAAAGACAAACTGCTGTGAAGCACAGGTACTCAGGCAGAGTTGCAATACCCTTTTTGCTTTCAGAACCTATGTTGCTGTAATAATAAAAAGACTATTTTCTTGTTCAGTTCATGACTTGTAAAGCTTTTTCCACCCACCACCTCTCAAAACCCAAAACAAAAACCAAACAAAGCAAATCCCCACCAAATCAAGGTTTCAATTCCCCATTTACAGTTGCTGAAATTGCTGTTTAATTCTGAAATTTAACAAAACACTTTTCCAAGCAAAAACACTTTCCAAGATTTATCTTGACCTGTTTGTACTTCAGGGCAAACAACTGGGCTTTTACAATACAAAGTTCAAATGATGGACACCCAGGAGGATAATATTTAGGATTGAGCTCATGACAGACAAATAAAGGACTGTAAAACAGACTGATCAAGTCTGGATCTGCAGAACCATTTGTGCACTGCTCCAGGGGAACACTGCTAGCTGAATTCAAAGTTATCTTGAGAAGAACCAGATTGTTCTAATACACTATGAGGTGGGAAAGTAAATTCTGCTACATCTCAGGGCTCTATCACTTAATAGCAAACAAAACAAAAATCCCACTGATTGAGCCCAGTAAAGAGAAGGGAAGATGGGACACCAGTGACAACTTGCATGTTTGCTTCAGCATGAAGAACCCACAGAACGCTGAGTAACTAAATAAACAGCAAAGCCACCATAGCTGTCTTATCTTGGTCAAAATAAGAATCTAGTATTTGAAGTATGGAAAATTAAATTACCCACTTAGCATTAAAATATCAAAAATGGAATACTTCAGCAATTTAAAGAGGAAAAAAGCCAAATCTACAGAGAACACTACTAAATATATTCTGTAAATACTTTTATAGCATCACTGAAAGATATAGCACAAGTGTGACACAGGAACGTTTCTCAGAGATGTGTCTTTAGAATAATGTCAAAAAATTCACTACACCTTAAGAAGCTAGAAATGCCTGGGGAGAAAAACACAACAACAAACCTCAAAAACTAACAAAAAACCCCAAACCCAAGCAAACAAAAAACCCCAGACATTTAAGATAGCTGTAAGACTTTAGTTAACACTTTAGCTCCTATTAAGTGGTTTATTTAAAAAAAAAAAAAAAACACCTAAAACACATATGCACTGCAGATTGTTTAAGCAATATTTAAGGTGATTACACCTGGAGAGTTTAGCAAATTGAAAAGACTTACACAACATTTTGGATTTCTGTAGGTTTTCATTTTTGTGTTTGTTTTCAAATGCCTTAGCTAACATTTCGCAGAGTGGTTACATAACTCTGCTGATGTCAGTTTTCCTTTGTCTCAGGCCTACTACTCTGCATAATTACCAACACATCTCTACACGGTGCAGGGCTTCTTTCCATATCAGAGAAAGGTTTTTGTTTCTATAGCTATGAAGGTATTTTTTTCTTCCCCAGAAAGGCCACAAGACTGGGCTTTGGATTGTGGTGAGAGGAGAGAAAACCAAGGTCCAAAAGCAATAGCAATAGCAAGAGGACTCCCCTACCAGCTCCACTCCTTCTCTAGCCATTTTGTGCAAGTTCCAGCCTCAAAGAGCAAGCAGCAAAAGGAGCAAAACAAAATGAAAAGCTCTGTTTAAAGAAAACAAAAAACTACTAAAAAAAAAGGTCAAGTTGGTATGATAACTCTTCCTCAATTTTAGATTTTTTTTCCTAGCAGCATTCAAAACAACTGGGTGCCAGCAACTCTTTGTGCAATACTATACATTACCTTTAAATATGATCCATAGTATTTTGTTACATAAGGACTATCACACTGACTTAAAACAGTTATCTCTTGCTGTATATCTTCTATTTCATCTTCTGCTTCCTCAAGGTCTATGATTTTTATAGCAACCACTTGCTGGGTCCGATTATCAATTCCTTTAAAGACTTCACCAAAGGAGCCTTTCCCAATTCGTTCCAGTTTTGTGAATAGTTCTTCTGGGTCCGCTCTATGGTTCTAGAAAAAAGAAAAAAAGAAAGAGGGGGTGGGAGGGGGAGAAGACACACGACTTAATTAATTTACTTCCAAGTTATTAGCCCTCCTTACTTCCCAAGAAACACATCATCCAGATTTATCATCACTAGAAGGCTTGCATCAGATCAATTTATTTCCTGCACACTAACTTCTAATTCAGCTATTAGTTACAGGACATACACTATGCAATTATGTCAAAGGTAAATGAGCCTCACCAGGGACCGAGTCAGGTACAAACCTCATTTAACTTCCACACAAAACAACCTTTTAAAATGAAAGAATAGAGCTGTTCTTACTATTAATCCTATCTGTGCAGTAATTCAGAAGACTGGGGTACGCAATTACTGACACAGAAGCACTAACATCATCACCCAGGCAGAAAAAGCTGGGTTCTACCTGGCCAACAGCCTTGGGCAGACAAAGCATCCTATCAAGTAATACAGCGTGGAGCTGAGAGGACTGAGAGGACTTCACTACCCGGTATTCACTGACAGATTCCGAGATCTGATAAGATCAGGCGTCTGGAGAGCAGCTAAAAATGCTGACAGAAAGTAGAGCAAAAGGGACCAAGAGATGTTGGAAGAAGAAGGAGTAAGAAGGCTGGAACAGAGGAACTGGGGTACTGGTAGTACTGGCTGGCATCAAAAGGGAGCAGAGCACCAAGCAGCATGGCACTGCTGAGGACACCTAGCTCAGAGCCTCTGCTGATTCACAACTTGAAATTCAGCAGATGGATTATAACGCAAAGATCTTAAATTTCTGAGCTCCATTCGAGTAGTCACAAAGAAAACAAAAAGGAGGCAAATTCTCATTTTCCCTTTGAGATAAAGCATGTTACATGGCTGCTGAGAGAACCCTGTGTATCCAAAAACCACAGCAGTGACTTCTGAAGGACACGGATGACTTGCCCCACAGTGTAAGAACACAAATCTTGAGACCATAGTAAGAAAGTTTGCAGAAAGGTGCTTTTAGGAGGCAAGACAGGCACATTAACAGAACAACAGAATTTCATGTATTACCACTAAAAGAACTGGGCAACTCAAATCAATTTTTGACCAAGAAACGTCTGCCCAAAACAGCTCTTTTGGTTCAACAGCAACATTTGAAAATACAAGAGAGATGCTTTGCTTTGTACCTTTCTCGCACTCCACAACTCAGAATCAGCACAAGTAGTCACAGTTTTGGCAAAAGCAGACATTCAACCCAAGGCACAGATCACCCTACATAACAAAATACTCAAGTACCAACGTGAAATTCCAGAAAACATCTTTACATCAGTGTTTTTGCAAATGGATGTGAAAATCCTTACTGGGAAAAAAACCCAAACCCACATCACTACTTTAATCCAGTCCAAAAGGGACAGTCTCATTTCCTTACTGGGCCCTTATTGTCACTTCTTCCCTTCTACCAGAACCAGAATTCCACAATATGGTGAGATGACTCAGGAAACAGATTTAGCTGAGAGTTAACCATATGATTTGTCAGGTTTATTTTCAGCGGAATCAGTTCACTGCTCATCTATACGAAGCTGTCATCCGTGCTATCACAAGAGGAGGGAACATGAAGCAGTATGGCAGATTCATGCTGATCTGTACAGTTAGATTTTCAGATTTTGCAAATCTACAAGACACACTGCTGTTCCTGAGCAGCCCATTAAAGCAAGAAGAATGAGGAATCTCCCCTTTGTCTACAATGAGCTCACTGATAATCTGCTCCATTTAAAAAAAAAAATTAAATTCAAATTGTATTTTCTTCTGTTGACAGATCCAGTGAAAGGCCTAAAAGATGAGCAAATACATAATCGAAGCAAATGAAAAAAGACAGGACAAGTACTATTTTGATCTGGAATCTGGGACAACTAATATTATTAGACTAGGAAAGAAAATTATTGTAGGCCTCAGGTACTCATAAAGCTTTATAGTTAGAGAAAAAAAAAAACAACCAATAAGTCTTCAAACTGTCCAAAGAAAGCCACAATGCCACGCGGTGCTGCATTAGCTCCTGATATCTTTTCATTGTTAAGACTAAAAAAAGAATTTAAAAAAGCTTTGTAAAAATCTGAATTTAAAATCTATTTTCAGATATGTTTCAAAAAATATTGTAGGGACACATGTGGCAAAAACAGCAGCAACTGCCACCCAGCCCTTCCCTGCTGCTAGAAAAGGTGCAGTATTGTCATTTAGCAAGCAAACTAATGTGTTCCTAAACCATAACATTAGTTGCAATAAGGAGTAATTAACTGATAGTTCTCAATTTACAATAAACAGAGACACCAAGCAACAACGGAGTTATGAGAGAGGATTGCTAAAACTTTCCATTAACTCTAAAATACTCATCTTCAGAAAAGCTAGCTTTGTTCTGAGACACACTTGGAGCCTGGGATTCCAGGAATCATTCATGCTAACTAATAGCTATTGTTGATTTGAGATGAAACCTGTTAAACACTTCCAGACAGGTAAAAGAAAAACAATTCAATCACAGATAGAGCCAGCTAATCCAACCCTTCACAAATGTTTGATGAGCTCAAAGGGTAACACCTGGGTTTTGCTCGAGGAGAAACCTTAAGCAGGAAATTCCTCTGGGCTCCTGAGTGGAAAGGCAAACCACTCAATCCTATACACCCACATGATGGTCATCAAGGGAACAAGCCAGGCCTCCAAACTCTCTCCCCCAAGCTACTTCAGGTGAATCACAGCTTTAAAGACTATTTTAACTTCCAGCAACTCCTAATGCCATTACATGGGAGTGCTGGAGTACAGGGAGAGATCAGGCATCCCGACATGGCAGAACTCCATGTGCACCCCTGGGAGGGAGAGGTGGGACAGAGGGACATCAGAGGAGAACAAACTGTGTGGAACTACTAGAGGAAAAAAAATCACATCCTTCTATTTTGAGAAAATCCTCTCACAGAAAGCAAAGTCAGCTTTACAGCTTCTATTATTCACCAAGGCTGACAAGGAACTGTAGGACACTCCAGGATAAGGGCAATATTTCTGACCAACTACAGCTAATACTGAGATAACATCCTTTGGAAAGGCTTCAAACTTAGAACGCTGCATAACTTAAAACATGGCCTTAGAACACAGATGGCATTTTGAAACATTTGATTTTACCTTTCTTAATTCCCTTATCTTTCAGACTACTGTTTTACAGGAATGTTTTTCTACAACTAATAAAAAAACACAAACCAAAACTTTAGAAGACCACTTTTAAAACAAAGATAAATTTATATAATGCAGTAATGCCCATGCTCCTCCTCCTGCTATAGAAAACGATGGAGATATATTTCTTATGAATAAAAGTGTATACATGTCTATACAGATCCTCAATACATATCAATACATTTTTACACCACAGCTGCCAACAAAGGTTCTGTTATGGTAGAAATTAAGATTTCTAACACTATTAACACTCCTGAGAAAAACAGCTAAATATTATTCCCTGTTCTCCCACAGACCTTTCATTGAATGGGAAAAACGTTTTGAAAGTTGCCTGCATGAATAATTGTTGGGTTGGTTTTTTTTTAAATAAATACTGGTTTCTATGTGGAATCCTGTCTGTTGGGAAGCAGATGGTAACAATACAATAGACAGTGTATGGAGTCCATCATCACCTCTCCAAAGACAACACCTATAAGAGGACAAATCAGGAAGAGAATCTATTGCTCTTCCCCTCCCTAAGCCCATTTCTACAGACAAAAGCAGCAAGTTTGACAAGCACAGGCACATTCACATGCCAACTTCAACCTCGCCAGCATGAGTAACAGGACCAGCAGAATCGTGACAATACAAGCCCTCTGCATAGCTTGGGAGGTCCAGCATTTCACCAGCCCAGCACAGCTGTGCAGCCTGCACCAGTGTTCAGTAAAATCTCTCCTCCTCTCCTACTCAGCCATGCGCCATTACTGTATGTGTCATATACACACATGTACGTACACATAGGGAGTCACAGGATCACAGCAGAATTCAGCTTGGAAGTGACCTCAGGAGGTCATCTAGTCCAGCCACCTGCTCAGAAGCCCCAGATAAAAAACACCACAGCGTAACTTTTGCAGCATTATCTGCAGTGTTTCCATCAAGTATTCTGACAATACAGCTTCTATAAGCATTTTCTTTTCATCCTGGTAAACACACCTATGCAACAATGTCCTAACTGCATTCTGCTACAAGACTGACCAGCTGACTTACCTGCCCACCTCTGACCCTTTCACATACCTGTTCTCCAAATTCTGCATTCTTCCCGTGAAACAAAGTTAAAGCACACTGAATATCTAACTTCCAGGATTATACAGATATCTAATGACATACACCAAATTAGAAGAAACAGTATCTATGTTATAGTGCTTCAGGATCTGCCAGGGCAGGACAGTTCTTTTACAAAAACAGGTCTTCTAAGCAGGTTTATTAATTAATTCCATTAAAGAGTACAGAGTACAACTGGATGAAAAACCAAAGAATCTTGGACACAGACTGAGCTAATGCCTTGTATCTAACAAAATTAAAACCAGGATCCTCTAGGACTCCCAAAGCAAATAATTTAACATAATCTTGTGAGAGTTCTTCTAAGTAGGCTGTCAAAGTGAGAACTCATATCCTGTTGACTTAAGAATTTTTCTAGAACCTGACCCAGAAATGCTGTTATACTATCTGGATTCTCAAGTGTCTCCTAGGCTTTATTTGGAACAGAAATTTCCTTAAAATTGTAGCAGCACTACAGAATAGCTCACCTGCACTGGGAGACACTACTCAAATACACATTAGATAAAGATGCAATAATTAGCTCAAAAGATTTCACAAAAGGTTGGTAAGATAAGACCAGAGCATCTACTCGTATGTGTTTCAGATATCCACTACTATGGCACCCTAACATGTTCTGGTAACTTTGGGAGCCATCAGAATTACTTGTGTGTTTAAAAGACCGTCATTTCAAGCAATTGCTTACTAAAATAAACAACTGATCTTCGTAGCCAGGGAGAAGTCAGAGGTAAACTATAAGGAAAAGAGCTATTTTACAGAAAGGCTAAGGAAAAGAAGGAGGTTATGTTATGGCAAAACATTTAAAACCAAACCAAACCCACCACCAAAAAACCACCCCAGTAATTAACTTGGTGTGCAGCCTCATAGGTACATTAAAATGCCAGATCAGGAATGTCTGCCAACTTTGCTGCTGAAGCCAGCATGCACTGCACCGTTTCTCTTAAGTCCCACTGTCTGAATTATGGCTAACAATAAAATTAAATAGCAATTATGAGTCCTGGTTTATTGTCCGTAAAATCTCCTAGAAACATTTTATTGTCTTAAGAACAAATATCTGAAATACCATAAGTAAAAAAGACACTTGAAAGTCAGTGAAACAGATGAAAAGTTAAGACTTTTCATCTATTCTCAGCATTTATCTGATTTACAAAATAATGCATCTGGGCTGAACACACTGAAATCACACGTATCAGTCCATTCACAGACATTTATCTATTCTTGGGTAACAAAAGTCCCTCTAAGTTTTTATTCTGTTCAGACCCTCCAAAAAATTGAAATTGAGAGAGAGTAGATTGGTAAACCTGATAGGCTATAGAACTTCTGAAGAGTAATGTCTTAATCAACAGATACAGTCTTCTTAATTGAATTTCTTTCCATACACTATTTGCATGTAGTTTCAGATATTTTATATATATACATTAATTATACACCATGCATATTCTATTACATAACAATATATATTCACATACATTATATATATTTCCATATTTCACCTGCATAAGGAACATTTTACTTCTTTACAATAAAGCCACTACAGGTAGTGACGGATTTTAATTCCTGAAGCTCCTGCCCACCTCCCTCTGTCAATTTTATTTTAAAATCCTATTACAACTAAAGTTACTCACACAAACACTGCCAGAGGCATGTGTGTGTACATACATAAAAATGTAAATAGTTTGAAGTTAATGAAGATCTCCACAGGTGCAGATCTATTATTCCTTATAAAGAATCAGAAAAATGAACCTGCAGACATTCAACACAAGGGTGGAACCCGTAGACATATTTTTTTCTCCATCTTGTACACACACTCCTGCTTCTCAGCGACTTCCACGTGTAACTAAACTCTGATGCTACCCTGCAGCCCTGTTCAAGACTCAAATATCAGGATGGCACAAACTTCATTATATTTACTGGAACTGTATGACACATACTGAAGAAAAGAAGAAAAAAATATTTTATAAAACCAAATTGTTTTGTTGTTAAAGTATCAAACTTTTACACAATCAATCTTTTCTACAGGGTAGGTAGCAAACACTAGATCTGAGCATTGCTGTCCTTAAATGGGACCTGACCTCTGTTACACCCTTTATGAAACATCTCCCTTATCCGACAAGGCCAAGACTCATTGCTATTTTTAGTGAGAACCTGGAGAACTTCAATACAAAACAAAAGCAAAAATAAGCATGCAAAAACCCCAGGCAGCTTTGTTTTTATTAAGTCAGCCATAAGGTGAGCTGATTGAAAATTCATAACTACCACAACTTTAAAATTAGCATTCAGTCCCAGCCATTCTCCAATTTTTAAGGAAAGAATGACCTCCATCTTCAAATGATCTCTAACCTGTGGCAGATGCAAGCTGTCAATTGTACGTTGTGCTGAAAAATGGAAACCACTGAAGTCACTTCCTCTATTCTTAGTTATTCTTTCACTTTGGTAACGCAACACCAAGAAGCTTAAGAAACAGCAAAAATAGCTGAAAAGCAAGAATACCAACACATCTCCCAAAAAGTAGCTCTCTGACACAGAAATTTTAAAAATTCACACCCATTATTTACGAAGAGTTTTCTGCACTGAGGAGAGGAAACACAAAGAGAAAGTTCTCGTGCCGGTGAACTTCTCTATAACTGAATATCCTTACATTTCAAAGGGAGTCCCACTTAGTTCCATTCTCTTTATCATGGAATGGTTTGGGTTGGAAGGGACCTTTAAAGGTCATCTAGTCCAACAACCCTGCAGTGAGCAACCAATACCATTTAACCATGTAGTATCTTTAAAAACCACCGAGTATCTTTAAAAACCACCTAAAAACCACCTATCTTTAAAAAAACATCCTCAGACCACTGAATACAGCTGCAAACTCTTCAGTCTGCTCACATCTCCGAGGAGCATGGCCCACCAAAAGAGTCAGAGGAACTAAGGTGGGTCAGGGGGGCACAAATTATGTGACTAGATCTTTACTAGGATTTGACAAAGATGTAAGTGACTGAACACTCCATCGCTAGGAAGGATGGACATCCTTAGATGGACACAGAAGTCAGCTCAAGAGATCAACAGATTCTGGTATCCCAAAGTGTTTAAACTCAGTTCTACATTTATTAGAGCGCAACAAGCTGATTTTTCAAACCAAATACCATCTCCTTTGTTGAACAGTGCAGGACAAGGATTGCTGAAAGGGTATTTAACCCACCTCAATGAACTGCCTGTACATCTGAATTAGAAGTCAGAAGACAGAGGGTCACTGCAATTTCTCGCTGCTGAAGAACATTTGTAATCTCTCAGTTTTATCAACTGCTTTGAAAAACCCAATCTGCAGAGAGATTACAAAAGCCACATCTAATAGAAATATGGAAAAATACCCATTTATGGGCTGCAGCCTACTTTCAGCAGTTTGCCTTTCCTTTCAGCAAGCAGCCTGCTTATCAGTACACAACTTTTTTTTCTTTATTATTTTTGCCACACCCATTTAAAGGAACAACTACGTCAGCAATAAACTGTATCATTACAGCATTTGGACCATTTTCCTAATATTTAGAGGTTCGGTATCTACAGTTACGTGGCAACTGCTACATAAATTTTACAGGTCTCTTCACTGCTCCAAGAAGCCATTTTAGCATTTTTTTCTGTGCAAGTTAGAACCTGATACACAGATTTTCCTCCTGTAAATAAGATTAAACTTGTACTATAAGCCAGACAGAATAAAAATAACAATAAACCCCAGCTTTTTAACTTGCCAATCCATAAACCAGAAAGCAGCAACAAGACCTCAAGTTTAACACACAAGTATCTTTGTTAAATCTCTCTACTGAACTAGTCATTACTTATTTTCAAGCTAAACAAAATTAAAGTACAGGAAAAAAACACTGGTTGAAAAATGATGGCTCCAAAATGCAATGTGGGTTAAAGAGCAGGCCACAAGTTTATGTACCACAGATAACTCTGCAGGCATAATCACTGCCTGCGATGAACCCCAAGCAGGAACCCACGGTTAGAGGATATCACACCATTCCTTTAGCTCTGGTAGGGACCATTTTGAGAAAGGAAGGCAAACACACCAGTCTACTAGAATCCTAGATTTCTGTCCTCTCTCCAGGGTTAGATGACCACAAGCTTGAAAGCTCTACTGTCCTCTTGAATATAGGGCCTTGATCATATCAATTATCCTGGACCTGAAGCTACAAGAAGCACACTATGAAAAACCAGAAATACAACTCCAAAATGAGCTACAAAGGAAGCGAGAAACCTACCCTGCCAGAATCAACCTGCCCATTGCAGGAAACTCCTTTTTCAATTACTTTGCAGCTCATTCATAGCATGGCAAAGCATCTCATTACATAAAAGGCAAAGGGAAGGGGGAGGGGAGGAAGAGAAACACCCTGAAAAAAAATTCAGATTCTTCTTGCCAACTAGGCTGGAATAAAGCTGTGCAGGAATGTAAAAATGTTCTTGCTATGACCGGTTGCCAGATGACACCTTCCTAGGTGAGAGATCAACAGCGAGCTCATCTTGCTCTGCTCATAATTCTCTGTATGCTTTTAATTGATTTACATCAGTAGAAATCCAATCTTTTTAATTCAGTGTTTTACATTTAGGCACTGTACAATACTCGTGGTGATTTCAAGCTGTATAGTGTTTTTATTATGCTACATTCAGCTCCCAAAACAGAAGCCTGCATTGAAATAACTTGACATCTAGCAAAGCACAGAGACCCTCTAATCCCCCCCTAGTCAACATTATTCAAATATTCAGAACACATAACAGTACCAGTTGAAAAGAAAGCATGCAAAAGATCAGGGAGCAGGGGAGGAAACAGAAAAAACCCCCACATTCTTCAAGACTGAACAGATGGTTCTTGACTTCTGGTTCATGAAAACAGTGAAACCACCCTGGGCTCTTAGGCTCCCCCTTCCACACACAGCTCAAGTGTGAAACCTGCAGATAACCAGCATTTCTCATTCTTTGTTCTCCTTCATCAGTGCATATAGAATTCACACAGATCCAGGGTAGATGGTGCCACAAAACTTTTCCAGATATGCTGCCTTGATCAAGACCATTCAAATACAGATTTTGGCAAGACAAACTTGGCTTCACACTTTTAAGAGTCAGCTATGCAGTTCTTCAAAGTGTTCTTCATGAAGAAAGATCCAAGCTGAAGCCATGTTCTTTCCCAGGCTATGGATCTAATCAATATAGCCTATCTCTGCAAAACCATATGCACAAGAAAGAATGAGATCAGTGAGCTACTGTTACCTTGTCAGTCCCTTTATTAATAATTTCTCTGATTGAATTCTTTTTGCCAGATTTATTTGGCTAGCAATCCCTCTGGCAGAATGGATTTCAGTGAGGAGTATCACTAGATGGGCACCCTTCCCACGAGATTTAAGCCTCTCCTTCAGAGCTATGGAGTGTACTCAGTGATCCTCATCTAATCAGCAGAACAGACTTGTTCTAGAAGAACTGCTAGAAGTTTAAATATAAAGAACAAATGACAGTTCTTTAAATAGAGCAAAACCCGGTGAGGCAGTATTAGGAAGGAATTTGATTTTCAATTGTTGTAAGTTAGAACAAAATAGCAGGATTTGGAACATTGGCTCCTGACATGATAGATATCTCACCAACTCTCTATTTCTGCAAAGACAACATACATGTAGCCACTAATTACAGCATGCCAGAAAACTATTTGTTACAGAATTTCAAAATCAACTTTGTACTGTTCATCTCCAACCCCACCCCCCCAAAAAACCCATCCTCAGACTTCTCTAGTGTCTGTCAATTATTAAACTCAGTCCCTAAGAATACATGAAAGACAAAACAATAGTTTTTCATCACTTTTCTGAGTTGGTGACTCTCTTAAATCTGAAGAGAAGACAAGTGGTACTTTTACTAATAGGTTTAAAGTACATCCTTTCACTTTTGGAGACATGAAAACAATGAAAACTGAGGATAATACGCTTGCCTATCTTTACTAAGGTGTTTCATAGGTCTCAGACAAATGCTGCTGCAGAGGCACATTCAGTCATACATTTTTGAGGAAAACAAGAGAAGAAAATTTTCATCAGGACTCGTAGAGCATGACAATAAGACACTGGAGTTCAAAAACAGCCAGGGTGAATCTTTTCAATGTTAAATTCAACAGAAAAAAACCCCACAGAATAAAGCTTTTTCTGTTCGTTTTTGTTTGGTTGGTTGGTTGTATTTTAAATTTACAAGTCTGGTTTCAGATGTAATGTTTTTATCTTTTGGGGGGAATTATCCTCTGCCCAAAACCGAGAGTATCTGATGGCACAGAACAGCAGAGAGATTAAGGTGAGAGGAGTTGAGTTTGTTTTATGTGCTCTCTGCAGCTTCAGCAGATTTGCCTCTGAATTCCAGGTCAGTGCACTTAACGCACGTATAAAACTGTGACATTTGCAAAAAAAAATACTAGTAAAATACTGCTGTGGATTTTTTCTTCAAAGTCTGATAAAAAAAAAATCTGCTGAATTCCAGCTGTTTATACCTACACAGCTCCCACATGTCAAACACTTTCCAGAGCTTGCTCTATCCTCCTCCTTTGATAACAGTAAGACAGTACAAGTATGGCTGAGCCCTGCTTTTGTCATAAGAATCTTATTACAATGCACAAGACCAAGTTCAGCTAATAAAGCCTGAACTGAGTTAGCAGACTGCTACTAGGTATGATAAAGCTTGGACATCAAGCATGACCAGGAAAGGAACAACGGCAGTGTTGAATTCCACAAATATTTTAATGCATATCTGCTTCAAGTACAAAGAGGCATGTTCTCCACAGGTCTTAAAACACTGTCTTCCTGCAGCCTGCCTGCACTGTGGCTCAAAGTTCAAATCAAGGAACTGAAATTGGACAAGGTATTCATCACCAAAACATTGGAGTCCATCCTAGCTTAATCTTAAGAAATCCCTGTTTTCTAGGCACTGGGGAACTCTCACTATCCAGGAACACTGTGGTGTCCTGCAAGTGTTAGACTTCCCTCTTTCCTTAAAGTAAGTTATGTCTCTATATACTAAAAATTTAAAGCTTTTTCACACTCCCTGTAGAAGCATCTGGATACAGTTCAGTTCCTAGGAGAGGAATAAATTAACAGATCCTTGAATGGATCTTTCTTCAAAGGTTTAAGTTCCTCTAACGTCCACCCTCTAAACATTGAAGTATTTGACAGCAACAGACTGCTTGCTCTTAACAGAAGTCATATTCTTGTAACTACAATGCATAAGGTTTACTAGAAATCTGACACAGGTCCAGAACTAGCTTTAGGCACCACACAAAGAGCCTATTACTACAGGTGCACTAATTTAAGAGAAAATGTATTTTTTCTTGGCCTATGAAAAAGACAACTTCCAAAATTAAATGCTACCTTTCCTTTAATCCTTCTATACCCATCCAATAACTAGACTCTAACTGCTCTGCCTCTGAGCATCCTGCAGGGAGAGACTCTCCAGCTGCCAGGCTGAGGTTGTTCAGCAAGCAGCACCCTACAGCCAGTCTAACTGGCAGCACAGAGAGCAAAGCTCACCTTTACCTCCAAGTTTGTATTTAATCAAGCAATCCTTCAGCTGTGAATCAGAGTACACAGGCTGACAGGTCACATGCTTCTGGCTGCTCTGCTTTTAGAGGAAGTTAGGCTCTTTATTGTAAAATAGTCTGAGTGCCAATAAAAACAGATGGACATCAGGTCTAAACAACCTTTCTGCTGTACTGAAGACTATTGCCATACAGGATCAGGAGATATCAACAAAGCCATGAGAAAGGAAATGTGAAGTGTTTAGATGAGTAGCATCTGATAGCAGAGATACAGAGAAATAAAGTCCCAAATCAGGTTCCAAAGACACACATGATGACAAGAAGAAACACAAATGAGAAGTATCATTTCCATTAGTTAATGGATTAATATTTCACACTTAAGATTTTGCATAACAAATTAGAATAGGAAAATGGAAAGTTTATACATAATAACTCTCCCAGCTAAAAAAAACATTTATTACTTGAGTAATGTTCCATTGCTGAAGTTTTACAGACTAGCTTGGAAATCTAAGATGCTGACAGAAAAATTTCCTCACTGTCCACTTTAGAAAGACTGTTACTCACTCGTAAGTTAACAGTTTCCAGCCTCTTTTATTTGTAAAGAAGTTTTGAAGTACTGTACGAGCTGCTGCCAATAAGATAAGCTCACTAGAAACTCATCAGTCTGAAATGACTGATACATTCATGACTTTCTGATCACCTGAAACAAACATACGGGGCAAGAGAAAAGCAGTAGTGCAGGACTGCGAGCAAGGGGTCCAACACCTTCACTCCAGCTCTGTTACCAGTACAGGCCCTGGACTGTAAAAGACACGGGTAGGCTCTAACATCTCTCTTGCAAGTCATATTCAGAAACATTCTGTAAAGAGTTCAACTGGATTCCTTGAAGATAGAGCCAGGGGAGAAGTTTCTCATCCTGAGATCTCAAAGTATTCCAGACTAAGCACTAGTTTGAATATTTCTCTCCTATCAGAACAGGGAACAAGTTTACAGTAACTTTACTGAATAAAAACTCCAACCTGACATTCAAACTCATCGCAACCTGTGCTTCGTGTAACGAGGACACATTAATTGTGCTCACACAGCTTCACCAACTTGTGTCATTCTTCCTTCTAGTCTTGGATTCTGTATAAAGCACCACAATTTAGTGTAACATGCTCAACTTCAGAGCATGCATTTTATACATTCACTGAGTATTTTGATTTTATTGAATGGGCTTAGAAGTTTGGCAGCTGAGCAAGTTAACACCGTACAACTGGATCAAGTGGAGCCTTTCCAAACGAGTGAGGAAAACAAATGTGTTTAGGAAGTTGTTTGCACAGGCAAGAATTGTTAGGTATAAAATCTGGTTTTGTTAGGGACACAAGACAGGTTAAACAGAACACAACCACTACATAAACAAATGCTTCTCTAACTACTCATAAGGGCAACAGATAATACTACCTCTGGGTCTCCCACTGTTGCTCCGGTACTGAAAGGCAGACTCTGAGTTCACCAAAATAACTCTCTGTGACTTTCTGTAATTTTCCACGTTCGGATTTTTTTTAAGGGAACCTGACTCTTCATAAGCTGAGAGATCTTAAAACAGTCAAAAAGGCTTCTGTTGTACTTTTGTGATAAACTGACAAAGTCTTCATTTTGGAGTATGGGAATTATATAATACTTTTTTGTTGTTGTTGATCTAGGGTTTTTTTTGTATCATGAAATGAGTGTAAGATTACAATAAACCTAAAAACTTCAAACCTGTAACACATACATTCTCTGGCAAATTCAGTTTCCAACTGTTATGTTCAATGAAATGCCACCCTCAACGCAGACTACAAAACAAGAGGTTTGACATTACAGGCACTTCCCCACACTGATAGTTTTATCATAACTATTAGATCTCCTCCAGCACAGAAGAACCTGTTTATTCCTGCTTCAATCGATCACCATGAATTTATTTGAACACTGAGCAGAAGCAGGGACACTTACATCATCACTTGGACAATCCTGACTGAATAGTTCAGATAGGTTAAAAAAAACTACAGAGGCAACCCTTATACCTCAGACTACCACACTCTTCTAGAACAGTTTGTTTTGTTTTAATTAAAAAAAAAAATCTATATTATGACTCTTCTAAAATAAGAGTGAGCCGAATAATTTGGCACCAAATTCTATTTATTTGTATTCTAAGGCTTTCAGGGCTTGTGTAATGGCCTTTATTTAAAAAAAAAAGTCACCAAGTGAAAAATGTGTTTTAATTCTATCCAACTGTACATATCTAACAGTTTTTTTAAAATGCCTTAAACATACAGATATATGTTACGGGGTCTGGGTTAAACTAGCAACAATACTAGTGGAACTAAGTATGATATTACATAAAGTTTATTGGTATAACAATGGAAAACAAGACCTTAAATTAAATTTCACGGTCTGTTTGTGATGACAGGACAACTATGGAAAATAGAACAGCAATACATTAAGCAGATATAAAAATAGGAAATTCACAAACTTGGATTTTGAAACAGAAGTCTCCCAAATACAAACACATTAAAAAACTCAGGATCTAAATAAAGAACCTCAAGCTAAAGCCTCTAAATCTTTTAGCACAAAATTTCTTTAGGATGTACCAATACAACAGGAACCCTGACATATTAATGGAACAAAAGGCTAAGAAAATGTGGTTTATGTCCTCTTGTATCAACAGAAAGTCAGTGGGTGACCAAAATCTTGATTTCAAAAAGTCTGGAAATTATTAGAAATCTGAAAGGTAAACTAACCCTTGGTATTGTAACTGGCCTAAATTAATACACAAATACTGTTTATACATCAATTCTCCACTTTCTAAAAGTGGTGAAGATACCTGACCAAGAGAAATTTTAACTTTCTGTTCTGAAACTTCCTGAACTCTTTACTGTACACATCTTGCTTACACAGAGACATTATCATAAAGGCTTCTATGTTACTTGAACTGAAAAAACCTCCAATATTATACAGGCGTGACTATCCCAGAAGTTAAGAGAAAGCGCAAAACAGGACTGGGTTGACAGTGTCTGACAAACAAAAATCAACACTGGAATGAGTTTGGTCCTCAGCTCCTTTATGTTTGATAAAGATCTCTGACCAAACTTGTATTGGATTGTCCAGCAGACTAAGAACAAGAGTCATAGGTATTCCTACGGAAATCAGTAACAGAGGAGCTTGCTTGTTTTCTAAGCAGATACCACAAGCATAAGGAAGGACACCAGGTCTCACTGCCAGCCGGAGAGGTGTACGCTTCTGACAGATGACGGCTCCCCACAGCAAGCTGGCCGCTGCGCTCCCTCAGCACCGGACCTCGCCTTTTACCACCTTGCCATTAATCGCAAGGTCCTCGGAGAAGCTGCGCTACAGGCCCAGCGCCAAGCGCATGTTGGTGGGGAAGTCCTGCAGGAGGTACGCCTGCCAGCCAGCCTGAGATGTCATTTACAGCACACCCACACACCCTGCGATTAACTTCAGGCCGCCTTTAATCAGTTTTAGAAGCTCTTACGTGCCTCCTGGATGCTGCGCGGCCAACCCTGAACAAAGGGGGGAGGCAGGGAGGGAAGGAAGGAGGGAGGGGAAACCCTTCGCCTCCGACGGGGCTGGCCGCAG
>NW_010303134.1:0-731 GCF_000700745.2 Antrostomus carolinensis
GGGGTACCTAAAGGGGACAGGGATGACCCCAAACCCCAACATGACTTGAGGCTGGAGGAGCTGGGGACCCCCTAGAGACCCCAAAGACTCCCATGTTGTTTGGGGCTGGAGATACCTGGAGGAGCTGGGGACCTCCTGGAGACCCCAAGGACCTCAACATGGTTTAGGACTAGGGGTACTTGGAGGGCTGGAGACCCCAAGGACCCCCTGCTGTGGTTTTGGGGGGGGGCTTGGGGCACCTAAAGGGGACAGGGATGACCCCAGACCCCCACATGAATTGGGGTTTGTGGTGTTTGGAGGAGCTCGAGACCCCCTGAAGACCCCAAAGACTCCCATATTGTTTGGGGTTGGAGATACTTGGAGGGCTGGAGACCCCAAGAACCCCCTGCTATAGTTTTTTTGGGGCTTGGGGTACCTAAAGGGGACAGGGATGACCCCAAACCCCAACATGACTTGAGGCTGGAGGAGCTGGGGACCCCCTAGAGACCCCAAAGACTCCCATGTTGTTTGGGGCTGGAGATACCTGGAGGAGCTGGGGATCCCCTGGAGACCCCAAAGACTCCCATATTGTTTGGAGCTGGAGATAATTGGAGGAGCTGGGGACCTCCTGGAGACCCCAAGGACCTCAACATGGTTTAGGACTAGGGGTACTTGGAGGGCTGGAGACCCCAAGGACCCCCTGCTGTAGTTTTGGGGGGGGTTGGGGTACCTAAAGGGGACAGGGATGACCC
>NW_010303135.1:0-24169 GCF_000700745.2 Antrostomus carolinensis
CCAACCCAAACCATTCTATGATTCTAAGAGGAAGTTAAAAGTGAAACAAACATCAATAGAAATCTGTACTAACGGTTTGGCACTGAAGGTGTTTTAACCACTGAACCAAACTGCCATGAGAGATGGTGGCTCCTCTGTTAAGTGATCTCTTCAAATGGGAAGCCAGTGCTTTGCTGGACAATATGCCATAACTCACCCCAGTTCACTGGATGCAGCGCAGGGGTAAAGCGGGTGACAGAATGGGCTGCAGCGCGCAGGAGATCAGATGGAGTAATCTCCTGGTCCATCTGGCCTTCCATTTTCTGTAAAAGCTATTAGTATCTGGTGCTTTCTCATTGTTCTGAGCACAAAACCTCTACCTCCAATATTCCATCATGCAAACTTAATCCAATTAGATTAGTACTGAAATGCACGGGGACACGACAAGGGACAGTATCTTCTGATAAGCAACCCACAGCACTACTCAGACAGCGTTACTAGAGGTAAAGTGAATTCTGTAAGACTAAACAAAAACAGACTATACTTGATAACAAGTAACCTTCAGGATTTTTGCTACTTCAGACCAACGCATTCAGTTTACACAATAATTATTTATCCGATGAAGAGACACTTTGAAAAGTATCTTCTAAAGATCTCAATTGGCTTCATTCCTGTAATCATCCTTTATCCTTCATAAGACTTTTGCACAAGAACTATCATCCCGATCAAAGTACCAAGTGAAAAGGTTCACTCTCTGATTATTATTTTGGTAAATTTAATAGAAACATCCATAAATTAGCAGGGAAGAAGGAGGTGAAAAAAACCCAAACCAACAAATGATTATGCCTAGGTGGAAATTTTAAAATGATCTTTTTAATGGATTACTGAAACTCTCCCGAGCTCATCTGCAGATACAGGAAACATGAATGGATAAAACTGGAAGCCTAGGGATTAGCAAAGTCATTACCACAATCGCATTTGCCTTATGTGGAATATTTTGTTTTCTCCTCCCTCCACTTTTCAAAGGTTTATGATCTTTGTCTAGTAATGCAGCCAGTTTTTCCATGAAACATATGAAGTCATAGAATCATAGAACATATTGGGTTGGAAGGGACCTTCAAAGGTCATCTAGTCCAAGCCCCCTGCAGTGAGCAGGGACATCTTTACTAGAGCAGGTTGCTCAGAGCAGCATCAAGCCTGACCTTGAATATCTCCAGGGACGGGTCCTCCACTACCTCTCTGGGCAACCCGTTCCAATGATCTACCACCCTCATATTGAAAAAGTTTTTCCTAATATCCAACATAAATCTACCCTTTTCTAGTTTAGAACCATTACCCCTCGTTCTATTGCTACAGGCCCTCGTGAACAGTCCCTCCCCAGCTCCCTTACAGGCACCTTTCAGGTACTGGAAGGCTGCTATAAGGTCCCCCTAGAGCCTTCTCTTCTCCAGGCTGAACAGCCCCAACTCTCTCAGCCTGTCCTCGTAGGAGAGGTGCTCCAGCCCTTGGATCATTTTTGTGGCCCTCTTCTGGACATGCTCTAACAGGTACACATCCTTCTTGTGTTGAGGGCTCCAAAACTGGATGCAGTATTCCAGGTGAGGTCTCACTAGAGCAGAGTAGAGGGGCAGAATCATCTCTCGACCTGCTGGCCACACTTCTTTTGATGAAGCCCAGGATGCAATTTGCCTTCTGGGCTGCAGACACACATTGGTAGCTCATGTCCAGCTTTTCATCCATTACTACCCCCAAGTCCTTTTCCTCAGCACTGCTTACCAGCACACCATCTTCTAGCCAGTATGGATAACAAGGATTGTCCTGACCCAGGTGTAGGACCCTGCACTTGGCCTTGTTGAACCTCATGAGGTTCACCTGGGCCCACTTCTCCAGCCTGTCCAGGTCCCTCTGGACAGCATCCCATCCCTCTGGCACATTGACTGCACCACCCAGCTTGGTATTGTCAGCAAACTTGCTGAGGGTGCACTCAATCACACTGTCAATATCATTAATGAAGATATTGAACAGCACTGGTCCCAGTACAGACCCTTGAGGGACACCACTTGTCACCATCTTCCATCTGGACATTGAGCCATTGACCACTACCCTCTGGATGTGACCATCCAGCCCATTTCTTATCCACTGAACAGTCCACCTATCAAATTTCTATAAATTAGTTGGGAACATCAGTGTTTTTTATCTTTTCTTGTTTGCAGTGAGCAGTCCTGTTTAAGACTGGTTCCTCATCACGCATTAATATTCTGGTATGGGAGGTTTGCAGAAAAGGAGACAGAACAAGAAATAAATCTGAAGGCAGCTCCTTGCCTGTTTTATCGTCCCCCAGGTTAGTCTGCATTCAGAGGGGAGGAAGGTCTGAGTGCTGCAGTCACATCTCACAAATACAGTTTTCTTGGTTTATACCTTTCTCTGCTTTGGGTTGTCTCGCTCTGCTGAGTAAATACATCTTCGGCAGAAACCCGACCAGGCGAGGAGACATGTGGTTTGTGCCTTGCCCACACCTCAGCATCTCAAGCTGGCTGTGGTTTCCACAGGTGTCCCTCAGCTCTGCTCAGCCGGCACCGAGAGCAGCCTCGGATCTCACCTCACTCACGGCATCTCTCATCCCCTTCTCGGTTCGGTGTGGTTCTGCAGTGACCTTTTCCATGGAGTTTTGAAGGATAACACAATTGCTGCCTCAGCAGATTCCCCAAGAAATTTATGAGACAGCTTTCAGCTCCAGTTTTGTGAGGAATTTGGAAAAAATTAAGCCTTTAAAGTGACACACGACCTTACTGTCTGTCCCAGCGCTGCCACAAATGTCAAAAGCCCCAGCAAACACGGCTTGAATGAGAGATTTGACAAAAGCCCCGTAGAGAAGTTATGGTAGATGATGTTAACTCATGAATTTTATCGTAGTTGGTAATTTTTGGGTCTATCCCCAACCCCTGGGCTCCAGACAAATGTGCAAATTCATTTTGCCCAAGGGCACCAGCAGAGTTACTGAATCACTGTGTGTTTAGACAAACTCCTGTGCATCCTCTGTGGCTGTTTACATTCATCACAGCTGCAAATCAGCAGCCTCTTAGCCTCGGGTCTTAATGCACCTACACTCTTACTCATTTGCAGAACGCAAGTAATTTGCACACACTGAATGTGGTGGGAAAAGCAGCTCTGGCTGGACCGGAGCAGACACTGCTCCACAGCGTCCAAAGGTGCAGTGGTACAGTGCTGCTTCCCCAGTAACACAAACCAGACTGCACTAAAAGCTGGTTCCTGTCTCATCCAATTTAATTTCCAAGCAGCAGAGAACTCAGTAACTCCTGCTGCACAGGAGAGGAAAGAAGTGCTGGGGTCAGAAGGGAGCAGGCTCAGGAGACAGCCAGATGCTGCGTGGGAACAGGAGCTCCCCGCCTGAGAAGCGAGAGCTGGGCTCTGGGCTGACCTGGGACTGAAAGGCCAAGTGCCCAGCAGAGACTTCCCTGGGGGCTGGTTGGGACCCGGCCGCGGCTGGGTCCCCAAAGGGCAGGACAGCAGCCTGCAGGCACCATCCTGACGCTGCCCTTGGGGACCAGCCCAGACACTCTCATAAATGGAGGTCATCCTGGCGAGGTTTTTGTGCGTCCCAGTCTGCAACAGCCCTGATAAAAGCCGTGCTCCCTTCCCAAAGGCCTGCGGCTGCTGACAGCAGTCCTGGGCCAAGGACACGCGGTGCCTGTGCCCGGGCAGCCCTGGGCTGTGTCAGTGCCTCTGCCCGGGGACACGGTGCAGCAGCGGGCGTCCTCTGTCACCTCAGCCCCCGAGCTTCAGCCTCCGGAGTCTGAAAAATCTGGCTGCAGTTTTCACACATCGACAGCAACAAGGCTTTTACTTTTCTCTGTCCGCTGCTTAGAAAAACACACCAAGGTCAAAGAAAGAACATGACTTGAAGGCCCTTCCCAGCAGCATCAGGGTCTCGGTGCCTAACAGAGGTTACGCCAGCAGGAAAAACGCTTCTGCCTCTGACGTCTGTATCGTGACCCCGAACAGCCAGTACCGAGTGAGTTCTGTGCTCAGCCCGAGGAGTGTTTGTAAAGTGATCGATGACGCACGCAAATGGGCTCGTTTGTCTTACTGTACATTGCAAATATTGCTTTTAATTATGAGGTATTTACCAAACGGTTCTGAACACACCCAAACTAGGATCCCGGAGATAAAATTGCAAAAGCAAAGTAATGTGATCACCAGCTGTCTTCCAAGAAGGACTGATCAACGCCTTCTGATTTGGGCTTAGCCTGCAGGACTATTTTAGCAGGGTGAAAGATAGATGCAGGTAATGTCACCTACCCACCTCTGCTGCTCTTAGGATCAGCCCGGATTGCAGCGAGCCGTTGCACTGCTTTTAAGCTGAATATCATTTCCCACTCAGCTTCTGGAGCAACTCCAGTCTTTAAAATTTGAATTCTCTCAATTTCCAAGCAAGATTTAATCCCAGCTTGTTTCTGAAGGGGTCTAAGTTAACAACAAATACACAAGTGCACGTTTTGGTAGCAGAATCTCTACTTTTAACGATCAGTAAAAGTAAATTGGCAGTTACTGTATGATTAAACCCTGTCCCCAAACAGAGCAAAACTGAACTCACACCTCTGAAAATTAGGTGCAAAAGGCTTGTAAGAGGAAGGCAAGTGAGTACTCCCCATCCGAGCCCTCTCCCGAGGTCAGACGGATGATGCTGGCCAGATTCTGCTCTCAGTTACTCTGGTGTGAATCTCAGCGGAGTTGCTCTGGATTTACACCGACGTAGCTGAGAAAAAAACCTGCCCTGTCAGTTTTCCTTCTTCAGTGACCATTCTTCTAAATCTTGGGCTCCATCTTAGATTTGCTTCTTCTTACGAGTTGCCTGACTTCACCACGGTGCCAGCTGGCATCTCTCTGATGACCGGCGGGTGTGTAGCTCGGAGGATTTCCAGCCAGCTTCACGGATACTTTTAGTCGTCAGAAAAAAAAGCAGCTCAAGAAGTACCTTGCCTATTCTGAGTGCAGCCATTCGGCTAACAGGTTCAAACGGCTCTGCCCATGCTGCAGATTAAAACCAGCAGCACCACAGAAATCGGAGTTTAATGTTCTGCATTTAAAACCAAGGGTTTTTTAATCTTTGGCATTCGTGAAAGGCTGCTTTTCACAAAACTGAGTGATAAAACCCTACAAGAAACACTCATCCCCAAACTATCTGTGCGGCTTTTGCACACATCTGTTTCTCTCCTGTCCTCAAGAGATGTCTAAAATCTAATTAACCAATTAATTTGCAAATATATTCTAATTTATTCAAGGCAGATTTTCTTAGTGCTAAATTATCTGACAGTGAACCATACGCTGTACACAGGAACAGGACTTCATTAAAATACCAAAGGTTACACAAATGGAATAAAAATTATATTTGTACTACAGTCAGCACATACTTATATCCCCTAATGAGAAAATGTGTTTGTATTTCCCTATTTCTAATTTGTTTTTGCATGTTTGGTGTAAACCTGTGGTTAATACGTTTGCAACACCAAACTACTCAAGTGTGCTGGTTTTGGCTGAGATAGAGTTAATTTTCTCCATAGTAGCTGGTATGGGGCTGTGTTTTAGATTTGTGCTGGAAACAGAGTTGATAATGCAGAGTTGTTTTCATTATCGCTGAACAGTGCTGACACAGAGTCAAGGCCTTTTCTGCTCCTCACACCATCCCACCAGCGAGTAGGCTGGGGGTGCACAGGAAGTTGGGAGGGGACACAGCTGGGACAACTGACCCCAACTGACCAAAGGGATATTCCAGACCTTAGGACGTCATGCTCAGCACAGAGAGCTGGGGGAAGAAGGAAGCTGGGGGGACTTTTGAGTGATGGTATTTGTTTTCCCAAGTTCTGCTTTCCTGGAGGTGGCTGAACACCTGCCTGCCGATGGGAAGTAGAGAATGAATTCCTTGTTTTGCTTTGCTTGTGTGTGTGGCTTTTGCTTTACCTATTAAACTGTCTTTATCTCAACTCAATAATTTTACTCTTCTGATTCCCTCCCTCATCCCATTGTGATGGGAGCGAGCAGCGGCTGTGTGGTGCTTAGTTGCCAGCTGGGGTGAAACCACGACATACACCTAGCGTGGAAACATGAATATACAGAGAGGTTTGCACATCCATCTAACTTGCAATATAATTTAAATATACAAATAATCCATCATCAGCACTGACAAAACTCTTCTCTGAGAGTGAATGCCACAGCTCCTTCGTCATTAAGGATTACATCTGTGTCCCTGGCCTGCCCTGCTGCTCCCTCCTCCCGACGCAGGCAGTACCATTAGCTGGGAAATCCCAAGTTCTAATTGACAGCATTTGTGCAAAGTGAATCTAAAGGAAAAAGCTGATGTCTTGTTCTTGACTGCTGCATTGAACTGCTTGACTTCCCCCCTCCCAGCTCAATAGCTGTGTGGGTACAAAATACGGCAGCTGGTTTCAATTCTGCCAGCTATTGAAGAGACTGTATCATTCACCATCGCATGGCATCAGTCACAGCTCCACTCGACCTTCTTGAAAGCACAGGCGATGCGCTGTTGTGCTCAGTAAAAACCACCCAACAACAAACACAAAAACCCCTTCCCTAGTTACTAACTCTCGAAGTATTTTATTAGCACAAACAAAAATACTTTGTATACACTGAGCACAGAATTACTTCTTGAAGACATTAATACCAAACAGCTGTTTTCTTCACTTGACAAGCAACTTAATTCTTTTACTATAGTTCACTACACTCCAGTCGCACCATGGCCAATTAAGACCAAGTTATAGTTGTTCTAGGTGTATGTATGCATAAGAGACTGCTCCTGTGCTGAAAGCTGCTCTAACTATACCTGTAATGCATTCAAAAATAGGGGACTTCATCCCCCATCACACAGCAGATCAGCAGCTCAGCTAGGAACGGCAGCCAGATCCCTTGCCGCTGCAAACCCCGGGCTGTGGAGATGCACCCAGGCCTGTTTTCACGCCAGCAGGTCTAGGGGCTCTCAGCAGGCTCCGTCAGTCAAGCGCTGCCCGCGGCCGCCGGAGCCGCAGGAATCCATCAGCTGCAGCGCCGAGCCCCTGGGAAAGGGGATGGGGGCCGCAGGGGACATGACACTTCCCATGGGGTCGGACAGCCAAGCGGAATGGTCTCAGTGGGATCTGAGAGTGCTGGCAGCATTCTCACTACTTAAAGAAAGGAGTAGGACTGGCTAGCTATTCTAGGAGCAAGTGAATTAGGTTGAAAGACCAGTAAAGCTGAGGGAAAAGTGAAACCCCTGCCTCTGGGGGCACACTATCAATTTTAAAATTACACATTTCACATTTTGCTCCACTTATTTTTAGCAGCAATATTTAAGGCAAGTACATAAGGAGACAAAAGTGCCCTACCTGCCCCTATCTCCTTATATTTAATTTTTGAAGTGTTTACTTTGAGCATGCGTTGACCTGGAAGAGGGGATGACCTGCAAAGCGACTGACTCTGCAGGTGACTACTTGTATAGCTAGATGTATAGCAACTGTCAAAAGGGCAAGAAAAATGTGAAAGGAGTAGGATGAAGGAGGAGGAAAGGGCCATTATAGCTCAGTGGTGGGATATGAATGGCACTGCTCAGGCAGCTCCGAATGCTCCTACAAGGAATCTGGTCCGGGTCCAAAGATGGCTAATGAGAGGGAGCAGAAACAGTTTCGCAAAAAGAAAGCGAGTGTTTAAGTTCAGGGAGGAGACCGGAGCCAGTCAGATGGGGAATGAAAAACAAGCAGCAATACAAAGCAGGCAGGCTTGGCACTCCCGTTTGTTTTCAGTCGTACAATAAGAACAGCCAATATAAGGAAGATGGATTTAAAGCGCTACAAGATTTTATTTTTTTTTAAGCCACAGTTTATAATTAAGCCATGAAACTAATTGTCTCTAAATATAATTGAGGCCAGGAACTTCTGGGAGATCAGAGAAAGGACGAGCAATAGGCAATGTGAGTATCACGGTTACGTTATATTCAATACAAAACAGGCAAGGGATGCTTCAACTCCACATTTCCATGGTATAACTTGGACTGGAGGTGAGGGAGAAGCTGAACCTTGGGAGAGTTATTTTATAATCATCCGTTAGGGACTGTGACATCTTCCTCACCCTTCAGCACCGACCACAGCCTGAGGCTGGAGGAGACTGCCCACAGATGCCAGCTGGCAAGGGAGCAGCCCCTTCAGGAGAACGGCTTCAGGAGAAGCAGAGGCACTCTCTTTTGTGCCTACAGGAGAAGGAGATTCATGGAGAACGGATGGAAAACAAGCTGTAGGGGTCCAAGGAGCAGAGACAGGGTCTGAAACAAGTTTTAACTCCTTCTCGTATTTGTTTCCTTTAGTTGTAGGTGAAGTGTGCAGAAAGCCAACGCCCTGGTAGAGGTCCAGGAGCACATGGGGTGGCTTTGGCAGGGCGGTGAACCGTTTCCGTTTCCTATCACAGCCCATTACATTAGGAGGACCTGTCCGCATGGCTCGACGTGGCCAATAATTCCTCCAAAAACCTTTCAATTTTTTTTTTTTTTTTTGCTTGCATCTAAACAGAAGAATTAAGCAGGGCAGGTATTTATTCGCTTGCTTCAGTGGTCACCAACAGAGCTACCTACAACCACTGAGGACTGAAAATGAAGGTCTCGTGACTTCACAAATAAACTACAAAAATCTCATAAATGCTCTAAATTATTTCCAGCCTTTTGACTTGAACCCCTGCCCGTCTGAGCTCGTGCTGACCGAACTGTGAAATGCAGGCTGTTACACACCAGCGGCTCCATGAGTAGGGGGGAGCACAGGGTCCATGTTGGCTGTCTTGTGTCAATGCGACTGTCAATGTACATGGGTGCAATCTTGTTCCCTTATGGAAAATTGATCAAATTAATGAAATGGATTAATTTATTTAATTGGTTTGATTAAATATCTGAGAATCTTTCCCACTCATGCTGCTCCTCATCCTTATTCTATCCTCAGCCTGTGGTTTAAGACCTTTGAACCCTTGAACAATAACAGGAGATTGCCTCTTTTCCCCCACTTTGAAGCCTTCTTGTTCTAAAACAAGTACATTTGTTTACATACTTGGCCATAACGTATCACTTCAAAACTCTGCAATCAGACAACACATCTCTGGTTTAGTTATTAATAAAGTACAGATGCATCCACCACTGACCAAAGATGCAAAGGTTGTGAAACTTGAAAAAGGTTGATCAAAACCAGCTCCTGTTTTAGCTATAGCTTAAGCTATTAAAATGTACTCAGTATCATCTGCCTTAATGTCAGCCACAGTAAATTACTGTCCCAATTCAGAGGACTGCGGGAGCAGAGCACAATTCCTTGTACATTTTTCATATAAAGCAGATGACACTTTTTACCTTGCTTGAGCAGGGTCTACCACTGACAATACATTTCATACACATATCGCTTTTGGCTCACTTCTGAAATGGCAGTATATACTCTCAGATCTTCCCGCCAAGCTTTAGCTTATTTAAGACTTGCTCAATGTTTTCATTTTAGCTGTTGGGAGAGGAAAATAAGGTGGGGGAAAGTCTGAAATTGTCACACCACCAAATGGCATCGCCTATAATCACAGAGTCATGATTTAAAGCCAAGTGACAGTCTATAATTGAATTGTCTGGGGTTGCCTGCGGTTTATTTACCGAATTCAGACATACTGCGGGGGGGGTCAAAAGAGCACAGGTCTTTACTTATTCATAGGGAAAGCAGGAGGGAGGCCCTGGCACGTCAGGTACCTCTGGTATTGAGGAAACCTCTATGTGTGTTGTGGCTTTTGCATCAGCTTCCACAGAGCAGCAGCAAAACCTTGCCATGCAAAGCAGAGGGAAGATGTGCCCATTGGCATGGGACTTCCAACCTGAGGAGAGGATGCAATTCCTTGCAGAAAACTGCTTAAGTCTCTCTAGGCAAAGGCTTCACTAGGCTGATAAGGCAGAGACATTTCCCAAGCCCTCGCGTCTATACCCTCCTTTTCTCCTGGGCCTGTCTCGTGCAGGTCTTGAAATGGCCTTTTAGAAGCAGGCACAGCTTCTCCTTTAGCATACTTAGAGGTGTCATCAGATTAAAAACAAAAAGCTGTGATAACGCACCCAGCTGAACCCATCCTGCTATCCCAGTGCAGGGCTGCACAAGGCTGCGGCGTTCGCACCAGCCCAGGCTCCCAGCAACGCAGCCCTCTTTGCAACAGCCTCCAAACCCAAGGGGATGAACGAATGCACATGGTGGAAGTGAAGCACTGTTAACACCTTTGCTGCAAGGAGATGATGCTCCAGCCCTGACCCCAGCCTTCTCCATCAGGGCCATTGAGAACAATTCGGACATCTGTCCATGGAAAAATCAGAAATAAAGGCCTGAGGGCACCACCGCATTTACCATGGAAGAGCTAGCAGAGTCTGCTAATCTGCGCCACCACAGCGCGTTAACCATCAGCCCCTGCCAGCTACGGCCTCTGCTTCTCCGGAGTCAGAATAATAGAAACACAATGGTTACTGCACATTTTTCCATGGAGCATGCAGCCTGATACTTTGGATATTTCTACAATACTTACAAGCAAAACTGCAGACATACAGAAACGCTTCTGCAAATCTACTGGAATGGCTTTCAGATGCTTTGCCCCGTGGGCTTTTAAGGGCACCCTGCTGTCCACTCTGTTTGCCCCACCAGTGAGCTAACAGTATGCAGGTGTTAGGAAGGACAAGATGATCTCCTGCCATACCGACTGCAGTAATAGGCAGGGAGAATGGACATACATATACACACACCCACAAACACACTTGCATCCAACCTATTCCCTTCAGCTCAAACTAGCCTTGGGTCTGCTCCTGGCTGAGGAGCCCCATCCCCTCCCGGCACGGCAGACGCACTGCACCGTTCGCGAGGGAAGAATATGGGAATGACACTGTGTTTTAGGCAGAACCACCACTAAAAAAAAGCTTTTAAGAGTCTTCAACAACACTATCCGTATATTTCTGTGTGCTTTAGCCAACTCTAAAACAATGGGATCACACACTGGACACCCCCTAATGCTGATGTAACGAGCGCTTTGAAACACCATATTTTAACTACAGCATTTCTCTTGCCATTTTTCCAGTTAAAGACACTTCACCTTTGCCCAGTATAGATATTTTGACCCATTGTACTATCCTGGAGCCATCCAGCTGAACCAGCCGAGATTTCCTGGTGAAATGAAGGGTGTAGAAGTAATGGGGGGATCAACTCTGAGACTTCTGGGCTGGCATTCACTAATATGATTCTCTGCTCTCTCAGTAAAGCCCTAAGGAAGGGAAGGAAAAAGCCAGGTTCTAACTGGATGAAGCCTGAGTGTTACAGACTTGCTGTTTACACTGTGGCAAAACGGTCTGTAACTGGGAAAAAACAATTAGGTCCCAAATATGCATTAAAACGTTTTCGGAGGGTTTTGCTCTTCAGGTGGAAAACTGTTCCCATGTGGTCTATTTTCAGGTATTTTATATTAAAGAGATCAGAAAAAGTCTTCATGTTTCTATTTCTCCATGGGAAGTTTTTACAGTAAGGATACTTGGAACCAGGGTAACAGGGAGAGAAGAGAGGAATGAGTAAAGACCATTGTCCCTGGAAAAACAAGCGTAAGGCTGGAGGCAGCGCAGGGGCGGTGAGGAGCACGCTCGGCTCAGTCGCTCCAGCAGCCAGGGCGCACCCTCATTAGCCACAGCTCATTTGCGCCTTGTGATTACTTGCAGAATAATTTCATGTATTTTGGGATAATAAACTACCCAAAGTATTGCTTATCAGTTTAATTCACACGGAGTAAGTCCAGCACCAATCCTTTTGACCTGGTTACTTTCAGACAAGCATCATACTTTCAAGCCAAAGGCCAGAGCAGGGGCAGGGATGTCCCTGCACACGGGAGAGGATGCAAGGAGGGGAAAGCAGAGGGTGAGGAGAAGAACAAGGCTGCAGAGAGTGAAGGAGCTCGAGTGGAGAAAGGGATGAGGACGGCTTTTTTTGCCTTTGAGATTAAAAACAAGGCAGGAGCTACTCCATCGCTTTGTGAAGCTAGCAGAATGATTTTCTGCATCAGTCCCTTGGTAGCAGATGCTTGATTTTATTTTTCTTTTAAATAGCTTTTGAACAGACTGCAGGGTCACATTCCAGCAGAGCCTTGGCGCCCTGGATTCAGTTCTCAGGCTGATGCCCAAAACTCTGAGGTTTTGGTTTCTTACAAGTATGTTTTGTGAATTCCTCTGAGTCTGGCCTTGCACATCCGCTGCACCCAACTCTGGAAGGAAATTATCTGTCTGCACCAGAAGCAGCTTCAGCATCATCCACTGCATGTTTCGCTGTTCACAGAGAGGGAAAATCTCATCCTAATTCCTTCCAACCTCCCCAGAAACATGTCTTTAACCCTTCAGATTCATATCTTGCGCATTCCCACACACCAACAGGCAGAAAATCCCCCACTTGAAGATGTGCTCTTCAGTGCCCGGCCAACTGCAATTCGTTTGTGACTAGAAGGTTCTTTGGAGACACATGTGACATTTCATGCTGTTGGAGAGAAAAAAATTGCCCCCAAAAAGGCTGCTTGAACAACAACTTGCTGTTTTGCTCGGTATCAATTAAAAAGAATTAAGAATACTGGGAGGGAATGTTTTAGTGATGGAAAGGCCGCCTTGGGCCTCTCCCTCCTTAGCAAGGCACTGAGCAGTGGGCAGCAGCATTGAACCGGGCAGCGTCTCTTCGCTCAGGTCTGGGGGTGACAAGCTCCCATGATAACTGCTGAGACACGACCCTGCCAATGCCATGCAAATCCAGGCGTGATGGACTCGCTTCCCGCACCAGCCAGGGTATGCCAGAGTATTGTCCAATACTCGCCTATTCACTTAACACAATGGGATTTAAAGGCCTAATCCTGAGAGCCGCTTGCAATACTTACTGAAGTCACTGCTTCCAATTACATTAAAGATTAGGGAGAGCACGAGTGAGGCTGAAAGCTAGATGTTTGCCTAATTCCCATTAAAATAAATAAGTGAACGGCACCTACAGGCTCCTGCACATCTGGGCTGGAGTGTTATGGTGGACACTGCTGCCAAAAGCACAGAAAAGGGATGGATCCCTCCAGATCTGCAGGGAGAAAGATGCCATCGTGAGCGTTCACAGTATGACCCTGAGCTGCCTCTCACCTCGCTGCCATTTCTCACTTCAGCACCACACCTGCTGCGAACCCAGAATTCAGGTATTTTACCCCACAAAGAGGTGCAAGAGAGAGGGTGCGAGCAAACATGGTGCTGAGAAATGAACTGAAGCAGCAATTTATTTCACGCCAACATAGTCCCCTGTAAGTATCAGGGAAACTTTTTATTTATTTGGACCGCGGGAGATAAGTAAACTGGACACCAAGGGTGCCATGGAGGGTGGATCACACACCCCATTTCAAGGCAGGCACCCCGAATTAGCTCATCTGATGGCACCTGATGGCCATGAGCAGCGATATGGGGCAGTCCTGCATGAGCAGGAGTCTTGTGTGCCCCCAGTCATGGCCATTTCACATCACTAGGGGGGTAGATGGGACAGACAGAAGCCAAAACTGTCACCCTGAGCTGGTGCAGGGAGACCTTTTGGACAAGTGTCCGCCTGGGCGAGAGGTAGTCCATGTGTCTCCTGCAGCCCTTTGGACTGGGGTAGAGCTGGAGGACAGGACACTAACCCAGTCAGAGCTTCCACACTGCCCTTCCTTCTCAGAAAGGGCACACAAAGCCTGAAACTCTTTAAATAAGAACTTAACATCATCCCTTATGATAAAGAGATACAAATAATAAATTTCTGACATCATCTGCTTAGGACATGGCATCTTGTCCAATTTCAGACTGAGTGCTGCTAATTATTTAGGCTCCAGAGCTTCCAGACTAAAATAGGAGCACGCAGTCACTGCTGCACGCCAGCAGCTCTCTCTGCAAGACCAGTCCCACTGCGATCCCAGGGAGCCGCCTCGCAAGCGCAGAGCCAACTGTCTGGCTCCAGGCAATAACCAGCAGCAGACACAGGGCATGTCGTTGCATTTGCCCAACGCTTATGGTTATTCTAGGAGTAAATAAGAGGTTCTGTCATGTCACCAATCATTTGAAGCAGCTCCCGATGATTCGAGTGGTTTTCTCCATAAAGATGAGGACATCGTGTAACTCAAGAGCAGAAGTAACAAATGCCTGATGGACCAAAGCAAATCCTGGCCCAAGATAGTTCTTAAGCCAGCCAATTTTCTAAAGGTTATTTGGCAGGGTTTGCTGTGTGTTCAGAGACCTGGGCTTTATTCTACCATGCTGATGAACTTCACTTTTGAACTTTCTCTGCTTCAAGCCATTGCTCATTACTACCACTCACGATGCTACGGATTTTCAAACACTGCCAGAAAATAAACCTGTATTTCAAGCAGGCCACTGGAAAACAGAAAGCAAGAGGGAAGGAAGGTTGTACAAACAGAAGCCGTGCTCCTCAGCTAAGCCCTCTTAGGGGGTGGATGAGTATCTACCTGGTTTGGCACCCCTTTAGCCAACAAACCGTGTTGCGTGTCATCATCCCCCTGTAAAACAGCTGAACCACGAGTGCTCACCCAAAGCATCGGGCGACGGAGCAGGATTTGGTGGAGCGGGATTTGGTTCCTGCAGTGCAGGGAGTGGAGACTGAAACACAAGGGAGGTGTAATGACATGTCCCATTAGGGACTACGCATCAACTGGAGACACAAGTCAACTGGAGACACAAGTCAACCATAGCCCCAAGTCAACCAAGAGCTTTCGACCAGCTTTAGGTGATGGGCTGCAGCCCAGGAACATTCCCCAGGTTCCACGTGAGCAGGTTTTGGCTCGCTGCCTGAACTGCTTTCCTTCCTGTCGCTTCTTTGATGGCGGAACCAGAACCAGTCAGCTTGGAAGGGCAAAAATGTGCAACGGGGAGCAGAGACTCCAAAGGAGTCATTTTTCTTTCACTAATACGCTTCTCTCGTTTTGTATCAAGCTTGAAAACAGCATCTCAGTATGCTTCTGCTTACTCGAATAGAGGTTAATAAATTACTCTGCTTGAAAAATGTCCATATGTTTCAGACAGTGAGCTTCTGCTCAGAAGTTTCTTAAAAATCTGTTTTCACACTGACAGAACAAAACCAACTGTTTTTCAGCTCCACCCCCCCTACCATAGCAACACCTCTCAGATACCAAATAAGCACCCAAAACCGACCATGGGCACAGGTTCACTTTGGGGGAACCCCACGAGGAAGAAGGTGCATTTCCACCACAGCAGCGTGTCCAGCAGCAGGATGCCAGAGCACTCTGAGCACCTTGTCCCATTCCTGCCACCCGCTCCTGGCACGGCCACCCACCTTCTCCCGCCGTGCTCTGGATGCAGTTACAGAGATGAACGTCTCCAGCCTGATGAGAAGGAAATCTGTCTTATGCTCACCAAAAACGTGTTCAGCAAAAAATTGCTTTAAATGGAGGATAATGTCTTTGTTAAAGCCGATTATGAAAAACCAAACCTTCACTGATTAATTTATTTTGAGTAGGCACCGCCCACTCATTGAAATCAACATTTCTAGTGAAAACGTTTGATTTAAAATTTTTTGATGCAAAATCAAATTGTCATTATATTTGGTTTTAGTATTTTAAGTGGTGGAAAAAGTCTGAATTTCTGTTTAAGAAGGCTTTTGATTTAAAAAAGAATTGAAGTTTAAAAGAAAAGCAAGAGCCTTAAAAGCCAAATGGGGCCAATTCTCTTTCTTTCATTTCCTGTTTTCTTCCATTTGAATTTTATCTCTGCTTCAAACTCTTCCCATATTTTTCATTATTTCATAACCATCTTTTCCCACTAGAAGTTTCTTGTTACCGGAAGAGCATCCTCAAAATCACGAGAGAGCAACTTACTGCCAAACGCTACTGGAAAAATAATTATCCTGACTATGCAAGGCACTGTCACACAGAGTCAAGGTGAAACTCCTTTCCATGAAGAGGCCCAACATAAGATTTAGGGAATTAATCTACTTAATAAAATAGAAAAAGTATTTTTTCTACTTTCCCTCCTAATCTTTCAGTTATCCTAGGTGTTGGTCGTATTGCACTTTTGTAAAATACTGTAAGGTTTCAACTGCATTGTCATTTCTGAAACTGAGGAGCCAGAGTCCTTTAAGAGAATTATATGCTGAATATCATGTGCAAAGCATGTGACTTATCTGCAAACTATCAGGGACCAAACAGGAGATACTGCTACTAATAATCTGTAAATAAAGGGAAAGTGGCTTTTTCGATTTCCCAATTAAGCCAGATAATGCTTTCATCAATTATATTTTTATGTGACATATTCCCAATATGGGTATAATAAATGGCATTATGCCTCTTGGTTAACAGCTCAAAGAAATCCATTTACTTGTCCCTGCCCTTGCAGAAAGTAACACCCGTCGTCTGTCACCCATTCCCTGACTTGTACACACGACTGGTATATTCCTGGAAGCCCAGCTCAGCTTTACATACCATTATTCACTAATTAGCAACTTCTAAATCCCAACCTGATGCCACTCCTGCGCTCAAAGAATATTCTTCCCTCCAAAGCAAAGGCAGGATTATCCCACCCCATGGAAGTCCCTGGGGCAGGCACAGTCCCTTTGCGGTCCCTGTGCCGACAGCAATCCCCGGGATTGCTGACCGATGTGCATGAGGTTCCCATAAACGGGAGTCGCAGGGTCTTGGCCTGTTTCCCACTGGGAAAGCTCCAGTGCAGAATGGAGAAGCAGGCAGGAGGATGGTGGTGAGGTTCACCCTTTGGGGTCAGTTGATGGTGGTTTGGTAAAATGGGGCAGAAAACCTGAAGTGCTGCTGCTGAAGAGCCGCAGTGGCATCCAGGCACCTCATGCACAGTAACTAACTAAATGCAGGTGATGAACGGAAAGGCAAGAAAAAAATCCTGCCCCAACTCAACCAAAAACCTGAGCTGCAGAGGAGAAAAACAAAAGTGTAGAAGACCCTGCCCTGCCAGCCCCTCTCAAGGGTGGAAGAGGAGAAAGGTCTGTCCAGTTGTGGCTACGACCTCAGTCCAGGCCTTTTCATCATCCTCCACTCCATTTCAGGGCGTTATAGCAGAAATATGTTCTTCACTTATTTCTCCCAGAGCTGTTTGTCTTCCTGGCCACCCATTCTGCTCTGTGTAAGCAACATGGTTTATGGACTCAGCACTTAGCAGCTATTTGTGAAGCTCCCCATATGTCATGAAACACTTTATCCCTGAATTTCATCCCGCATATCCCTATTTCACTGAGGTTGCTGCTTTGGAAAGCACGCAGTGGCAGGCAGCTGCAATCTCATCCATCTCCCCTGCCTGGGCTCTGGGCATGCTGGCTGAACATGCTCATGGGTTTGATTTCAGTGCAGGATAAAGTGACTGAACAGTTCACTTAGACCCCAAATCTTTGAGAAAAATATCTTAAAGTTTTCAGAAGCCAGGTGTTGATGTACCCTGGCGAGGAGAGCTGCTGAGCTTTTGGATGCTCCACCAAAGGGCTGCACGTCAGGCCAGCAGCAAGGCACCTTGGTCTACTTCCCATCACAGGCTGAGTGTCCTGAGGGAGCAGGCAGTCACTGGCAACCAGTGCAGAAGCTCTACAAAACCTCTGCTGAAAGGCCATGGATGCTGCTGAGGATCCCCCAGTCTGCTTCAGACATCACGGTTGTCATCTCATCAGCTACAAACCCATGAAACGCGATGAGATAATATCACGATAGTTTCTTTATTCTTCTCCAACAGTGGTGTCTGAAGACCAAATACAATGAGATCTGGACCATGCTGGAGGCACTGCAGACACCTCCTCAAGAACAATACCGGTGTCTGATACTTAGAGCCCAGTGGGCAACTGTTTTCCCCCATGTGGAACACACTGTGCCAGGTCTGCAGAGGATAACCTAACATGACCTGGGTCTGGTTTTTAATTTCAGTCAGGTGGGTGGTGAGAGAACAGCTCAGAAGCAGAGCCAAGACACAGAATCACCAGCAACTTCTATTCCTCAAAGCTTTGTAAAGTGGTAAAAAAAGAAAAAAAAAATTCCATTATTTCCAAGGCAGGTTGCTTCCCCTAATTAGTGAGTCAGCTCTGCTAATAAAGATTACAACAGGGCATGAAAGCAGTGCTGAAGATGGGAGTACTTATGCAGGTCAGTGGGGGTTTTCCTAAACATTTTGATTACAACTTTAACTGCACTAAAACACATGCAAAAACCCTATCATTAAATTTAAACAGCCTGATGATATGTGGTACCAGACTATGAGAACTGCAAATAAATTGCTGTAATCTGCCATACTGTCACTTACTCCTGCTCCTCAGCAGACATAATTGACTAATAGGATAATAAGGTGGCAGCTACGAATCTGAAGGCTCAACTCTGTTGTTTTAAATGCCCTTAAGGAGAAAATACTCCAAGTCAAGGAGACAAAGTGGCCTGATCACAATCATCTCCTGTGATTCAACGTATTTATATGCTCATCTGGACTCCTGGATTACTTGGTGTAAAATGTGATGCCATCCTGGTCTGTTCTGCAGGGTGACAAATGTCCAAGCAATGTCCTTGTTGTAGAGAGCCTCCAGCATCCCACCCCACCCTGCCCTTCACTGTGCAAGCCTGTGAACCCACAGCAAGAAGCACCCTCTTGGGCTGAAGAGCTCAGCAAGACACCCCAAGCTTGTGCAGCCCGGCTCTGCCGCAACCTGGGGAAATGCCCTTTTCCCCCCAGAGGCCACCTTCACCTGACTTTGGGACCAGAGCACCAGCAACTATCCCATCCCGTGCAAGGGCTACTGAGGAGCAACCTCATACCTATTTCAGCAAGTGGATCATCATCGTGTGAAAATGGTCCTGGTGAGCTAGGACATGGTGTATCAATGACGGGGACAGATTAGGAGGATCCACTCTTCAGTGCTGTTTACAGAAGAATATTTGAGGTGCTAAGAGCGAACAAGGCATTTTCCAAGCAGAGCAGAGGCCAATCTGGATTAGAGAAATTGCCTTTTTGTTATCACAGCACTCCAACCCATCCCACAGTCATCCTATGGCTGGAGTCAAAGCTCATACACAGACCTTCTATTATATGTGTGCACACATGCAGGAGAGATGGACCACGGGAAACATCCTCACCAGCACTCAAATTCATAGAGACAAAACCCTGGGGCACGATAAGCTGATGTGATATGGCCACATGAGTACCACAGCAACCTCTCACACCAGGGAAAACTTTCTGAGAGCTGAATTGCTCCCTGGTGTAAATGGAAAGCCAGCGATGAGAAATGACTAAGCAAACTGACCTCCAGGGTGGATCAGCATCTGTACTTCTGCTGTCAAACGTGCTCCTCAACACAGCTTAGTGCATGAGGGAAGGCTGGAATTGGTGCCACCCCTTCCTCTCCCACGGCTTCCCTCCTCGCTGCTCCAGCCTGCTTCCCAGACAAGCGCTTTATTGCTTTTTCCCCTGCCCTTTGCCTTTCTCAGACATTAACAACTCATTCCTCCTCTTCCTTATCAAGAATAAAAAAGAGCAGCAGAGCCACTCTGCAGCACTTCCCACAGCAGGGCTCCCTGGCCGCTTCACCCTGAACCCACATTGCTTTGACCATCCTTAGCCCAGGCAAGAAAACCACAATGGAAAACTCTCCAGTCATTTCACAGGGATTTGTTTTTAAAATCTGAGGCACTGCTGCCAGTTTTGGGAATCAGTCTCACAGATTCTCTTTGCCTCCCACCCCTTGCCTCCAGCAGCCACAGGCTCCCAGTGTGACCGAGAGCATAATTTCTCCATGGAGAGCATCCAGCCTGCTCCTGCTCCTTCAGGTAGAGCATGTTTTCCAGCGCTGCCGGAGGAGAAGGAGAGCCCTGCTCCATCAGGGCATCCCCAGCACATCAAAACGAGAGGGCTGCACAGGTCTGTGCAGGGATGGACTTCCAGAAAAAGGCAAAAGGCATGGCAGGCCTCAAAGCAGCAACGCGGGGCCATGATGAACAGGCAGAGAGACAAACCCAGACATCCAGAATCAGAGATGGAAGCACTCGGGGCTAAAAATCAGGATTAGGAACTACTAAAGGGGCTCTTTGGCTTTTTCTTTTAAGGACTCAGTTCCGTTGATTTAAGAATGAGGATTAACTCTTAATTTGAGCCAGTGCCTTTGACCCTACCTAAGGGCAGAGCTGGAAAGGACTGTTGTTTATCTGTGATTCAGTCTGTTTACAGCATGGCATGTTAAAACAATTAAGGGTCCTTAAAAATAAAATACTCCTGAGCAGTAGCCATTAGGTCCATTTGAGCATGCAGTGTCAGCAAGCAAAACAGTATCTTTGACTCAGTGCTCTAAGGAAGTTTGAGCCTGGGTAATAACTTTTCTTTAATAATGCAAATTACAGAAAATAATGAGAACATTTGCATGCTTCCTCGACAAAGAGGGGCATTTCAAAGTCTCGAGGAACAGCCTAGGCAGTAAGAAATGCTCTTGTTCTCATGTGTCAAACTGCTTTGCTTTTCCTCTTTCCTGCTGAAACCGAAGGGTTTCACGCTGGAAATGCTAATCACGCTCGCGTTTGCCATAGCTCACCCTCTTGTTCTTATTGTCTATAGAAACCTGCAATTCAACCAAATCACCGTCAGCCACGGTATTCACTACAGCACATCTATATGCCCACACATGCTTCACCCAGGAACTCCTCTGCACATCCACACGCATGAATCATCGCAGAATTCGAGGCGACAGCAAAGGCTGAAACCTCCTAAGTGTTAAGCTAAAGAAGATGAATCCTCTCGTTTTTCTCTCTGCTGCCAAGTTCTTAGCTTTATGCTCCCATCCAATCATCAGATTAAAAAGCTTGGTTTACACAAACTTTGAAATTGAGCTTATTTGAGCATCAGAAGATTAGAAGCCAACGGTGCCTTCTGCTGAGGCACAGGGACTGCCTGGACAAGCTAAACAAGTCATTAAGAAAACTTGAAAACAAAGAAGCAAAATATTTTCCAAGGCCTCCAGAATGTAAAACAACTGGAATAATAATATGCAAGTAAGTGATTTAGAGGCCTTAAACCAGTCCAAGAACATTGCTCCAGGCTAACACAGAGAAAGGCCTTTCAACTGGCATATATGGGAAAATCAAGGCGCAAGACGCAAAGTCGTACTATATGATAAAATCTGGTGTAAGGTTTCCTAGAACCATAACCCACACACCATGTCCACACACCACAAAGGTGTCACCCAGTGCACATTCAAATTTACTCAAAAAATTTCTAACAGGCTAAATTTGACTGGCACTGACGTTGGGAGAGCAACTCATATGCCCAAATGCGGGTGTCTCCTAGCTCTTCAGGTGTCCCAGGGTCTTCTGCCAAGCCTCCAGCTGCTACTCCAAAAAGGTGCAGATGTCCATCATGTCCTGAACCTGGGTCTGGGCAGATGCCTTGGATGCATCTCAGCTGCTTGGGATGCCCGGATCCCTCTCCTGGGGTCCTCATGATGCTGATGAGGAAGCAACACGGCGCAGGAACCTTCAAACCCAGCTGGTGCTGGGCTGTGGCTGTCCAGAGGGTAATGGCTCAGCTGTGACTGACATACCATACCCTCATTAAAACATCACAAGGGCTCTGAGAAATCATCCTTTTCAATTATATTTGTGGAAACCAGAATGATGCTGGGATGCTGAACCTCTGAAGAAAATATAAATATAGAATAGTTTTCAAGCCACAACACCCCACCACTGTCTCAGGGTTCACAAGCCAGGTAGTTCATTCACTTACACTACCTACACACAACATGATCTCTAAAAACTTACTGCTTGTTTTTAAACACCTCACTGTATTTTTCCCTGTGACTCTTCTAACCAAGTAGGATGTGAAGCTTCTTGAAAATGCTGTTGAAAAACTTAAAATTTCATCTGTAAACTGAAAACAACGAGAGACAAATAAAGACTCCGTTTTTTCCGTTTCACCTGTGCTGTTTATTTACAATAGAAAGCTCTGCATTACCTGCTAACTCTGGTGTATGGCAGGGCAGAAAAATGAATGAATAGCACTTTCCAGAGCTCAGATAACGACAGCGATCAGCTCGGAAGACAGTGTGGGAAATTACTTCGAGGGAAAGTCCTGATCTGCTTTGTTACACAGGGAAAAAAACCCCACCAAAAACCTAAAACTCTATTACATTTTCCTTAATCTACACAAAACTTTCTGATGGATAATAGGGTCTTCAGAATGATCCTAAGACATCTTCTGAATGAAAGGTCACTTGCCTGTATATAGAGCTATCTGAATGCATTTATGCTGATGTAATATGCACTTTCCCACTACAGAGGAAAGGTTGCATTCAGGGAAAGCACTTATCAAGATTAAATTTACATTTTCTGAGATTGTCAAAAAGTGCTTTTCATGAAGAACAACTGCAGAAGCTGTGGTCACATTTAGAACCGCTGCAAAAAGCACTTTCCAAAATTGGGTTTACTACTCCTGAACCTGACAGAGCTAGAAAATCCTCAAAGGGGCTGATTTATTGTTTTTAAAGAAATGTGTTGATGGCTCTGAGATTAAAAACAGTATCAAAATTAATTCAGAATATAACTTAAATGAGAAAGAGGTTCATAGACTGAACTGCATGCTTAGCTACACCTCTGACTCAGGACCTTTATATGCATGTATACATACATCAGCGTGCACAGAACACCTTTGTTGTATTTCTGTAGGTCTCAACCCAGTGAAAATATATTTCATATATGTGAGCTTGCACTTCTACATTAGAAATGTGTGCATGTTATACACTGGGGGGACACATGCAAGAAATTCTTGAGATTGCAGTAATAAGGGTTCCCAAGTTACAGGAACCGCAGTTCTCTCTTAACACCAAAAAAAGACCAACAAATAAACCAATTTCAGTAAGGCTCAGCAGCCATCTCTGCTCTTTCAAGAATGTGCACTTTGAACTAGAACCAAACCCTGTAAAGCCTGATAAACCAACAGCTCCAAACAATTTAATGCATTAACAGCTCTGCTCCTCTCTTCTACAGCACACACATCTGCGATGAGGGTTACGTTCTCATTTTCGATAGAGGGAAAAATTTATACCTATAGCAGCACTCAACAACAACAAAAAATAGACTCTCACATTTAGCAAATGAAGTTGGATTTTGCAGACAACATTAGCAAAGTCACTTGCCAAATGGGTTGTTGAAACTCAAAATTCCTGACCACATGAAGAGAGTTACTGGATAAATTAATCCTTCCTGGTCTGTGCTCTGAAATATCAACAATTTGTCTGAGTTAGAGTCTGCGTTGAACCTTTTCCGGTGTCCTGTGAGAAATGAGTCTGGTATGTTTAGTTCAGTTGCCAGAGAGCTAATATTTCTGCACCACAAAAATTATAACCTCGGTTATTGTTCCCCTTGCTGGCAATTCTCAGCAGAGACCTCAAAGACTGAATATGTCTCAAAACAGAAATGACTAAATGCTGGAAACAGCCTATTTTCAATCACAGGAAGCATTGCTGTTGCCATTGACAGACCAAGATTTCGCTTCATCCAAGAGGAGGAACCCCACACTCACGGCACAGGAAAGACTGAAGGAGTTTGCTGCGTTACTGCTACCTGTTCTAGGACTACACCTGCTTCCTAGAAATGTCAATAATTATCTATTATTGAAAAGAAGAAGCTAAAAGATGTGACTTAAAAGCATTCTCATTTTCATTAAATTTTGCCACTTTTAGACAGTTACTCATTAAACATTTAGATGTAAAATAGGCAGTTTGGTGAGATTATTATCACATTTGCAGAGGTCCAGCAAGGAAAGAGTTGTTTCATTTTAAATTGCTACATTTTTTGGCTAGAAATTATTTTAAAAAGTATAAAAATCGGTGTGCTAGATCACCAGCATCTTAGTTCACTGAGATGGTTTTATTCTTTTCCTCTGATTTCTGAATGCACTGAAGATACTCTCCTGTGTCACTTTAAGAACTACATCACTTCAGCGCCAAAACCAACAGTAATAAACAAAAAGACCAACCTAGTATATTTGTTTCTATGTATATGCATATGTATGTGTGTGTGTATATATATATATACACACATAAAGCAAGAATACAGCACAGCATTCTCATCAGATAGCTCCCTTTAGCTCTAAAAAAATTATTCCCCAAACACT